>NC_056729.1:977126577-977176577 GCF_019279795.1 Protopterus annectens
AATTATGAGCCTCATTGCATTTCCCTATGTCTGCTATGCCTTATGTAAAATGTGTAATTCAGAGGTGTTTAACAATGATGGACTCACTAACATAATTAATGCACTATGTGCCTTGAAACTGAGTGATAAATATAGCAACACCCATTGAAGTGCTCCTCACACTATAAAATTTTCATATAGGAAAGACAGGGATTTGGAGACTACTGACTGTACATATACATGGAGCACAAATTATTTACAGCTACTATAAAGTGTTCAGAGAAGAGTGATGTGGGGAGAATGTGTGGGTAACATTACTGATGTTTTGCTATTGTTGTAGTTGCTATAAGGGGGGATTGCCAATATCTGAGAACTGAGAGGAAATGGGGGACACTGGCCATAGGAGGGTTTGTTAGCCAGCTTTCCAGTCTATTTCCACAAAGCTTTACGGATAACAGCATAAAGTAGCATTGATGGAGGCAGGGACACAAGCCATTTGCAAGCTGGAGCTGGGGAAGAATTGCCTTCTAATAAGTGTCTTTTGTTCTTTGGGCCAGAATCAGAAAGCAAGTACATGGTCTGAGGAGTAGTTTATATGCAACATATTGTGGTGGGTTGGTGGGTCATTTCTTTTAATGACAATAAACATGGCGTTACAGAAGTTGTTTGCAAAATATTCAGGAAAAGCTTGCAGTTGGCCTCGCCATCCTTTTATGCTGACCACCAACAAAGGCTACGGAGCACTCTTCACTGGACAATGGCCAAGCTGTTCCCATACCTGTTGTTTGTGCTCAACAGTTTGTTTTGGGGAGGGTGGTAAAAATCTAAAGGTAAACAGGTTTATAGATAAAAGATGCTGCAGACCACCACCAAGGAGAAAAGATGGGGTACAGGTGCACACAGCTGTAGCCATTCATATGTGTGTTGAAGGCCAAATGTAGATGGTAAGGCAGAATATTACATGGACCAAATCTATGGATACAGTAGTAAAAACACACACTGCCACAGTAGGGTTCTCAGGTATATAATGCATGGTGTGTTATGGTAGACACATGTCTGTGATCAGCAACAATCAGCTAGCTCATGCCAGTGAGCTGCCAGAGAAAGTGACTTGTGGATGTGACATGTACCTCTGGGTGGGGCTGGTTTTGCAGAAATTATGTTCACCGTGGACTGCATAGTGGGGGTCTGTAATATTCTTGCAGAAGATATGCAATCACTTACCATATTTATATCTTCACATTTGCAGACAAAGATTACTCCAAAATAATGTAAAGGAGTGTAAAAGTTCTCCCAGGCAGAGAGGCATCATGCTACAGGGACTTCATGAATGTCAGTCATGAAACCTTCTAACCAACAAGAGAAATCATAGTTAAGTTAGATAACTACCCTTGAGGGCCATTTTAAGCATAGTCAGTTATTCCACCTAGGAATCAAACCCAGCACCTTGTGTTTGCAAGCAAACACATTAACCATTATGCCATATCCCAACCTAATGAGTGTGCCTTCATGCCTCACCAAGTCTTGTATGGGACAGGACTGACACAGGTTGAAGTCTCCCTTACGCAAGCATCAGTGATTGACTGATGGAAATGGGTAAGTTCCTGGCATCTCTGTTTGGAGTGCATTCCAGTTGTTGTATGTAACTGGATAGACACATACCAAAGGAGACATTATACTCAATGTTTGACTTAATGAAGGTTGAGTAAAGGGGGACAGTTTGGAGGGACAGTTATATCTCACAGAGGATACCGCTCCACTGGAATAGACTTGACATCCACTTAAATTAAAGTTCATCCCTGTCCATATTCAAGTACAACTTGAATCTATGGATAGAAAGCAGAAAAGTTATCTCAGGACAGCTCCCTTTACTTCAAATAGACAATGGCAGTTCCCATACATGGGCACCCTATAAATATCTATGTTATGATCCCAGTTATTATCATTAGGGGTAATATATAATTATCAACCATGGGATGGGTAAAGCCAATCTACCGCCAAATGGGATGGGCTCATTCGAGGACCAAATGGGAAAATGGCTAGGCTTAAAATGGCCAGCAAGGACAGCTAACCTAGTACTTACCTATAAATCTGTGAACCTATTGACTGTAATGGTCTTCCACCATGAATGTCGACATACCTGATGTTGAGAAAACATTTCAGCCTGAAGATAATGGCAACCAAAATATAGTGTAGTCTGCTGCCAGAGTGGAACTGACAGACAGTGGTTCCATAACAAGCATATTACCCTCAACTACCATAGGTACATTTCCATTGCCTTTACAAAACACACCTCGGTCCCAGGTAAACAATGTAGAAGATGGTCAATACAACAGCATGGGGAACACCCTCATCCTCCAGACATAAGTAAGGGGGGATAGCAGTGTTATGCTAGTAGCCAGCAATGGCTTCTCACCCCATACCCCACACTATGGCAATCATAGAGGCACAGGCTGATGCCACCACTGTCACTGATAGCTGATCATTGTGGTATGTTGGCTGTGTGATGACATCAGAGGGGAGTTACCTAACTAGGTATCTTTTCCTGAAAGACACCAGGAGAAATTTATATATTTCAGGGGGCCTGTGTGCTACTGCACACCATGGACAGTGCCATTCATGTGGTCATCATTCTTCTACAACCAGTTGGGAAACGCACTGCGGGATGGTTAGGGGATGGTCTCAGTCCTGTAGTGCAATGTTCCCCACACTTTCTATGGGTATCAAGAGTCTTGATGCCTACCATGGATACACATGCATATGGGAAGATATTTTGACATACCCATGGAAAGGGACACCATTCATGTTCATGGAACACACCATCCCCTGTGCCATCTGCAGACTGTGCAAGTGACATTCCTCAGAGTGGACATCCCTTGGTCAGCTACATGAATTGTCATTACAAATACCTACTGAGTGTGCCCTGGACCTGTCAGAGATGAATGCACATAGTGCAACAACACTTAGAGGGGCAAGTCTACCCACATAACATCTTTCCAACCATCACACACTCCTACACACATATCCCACACTGGATACACTAACTTCTCCTTGCCCATTCTTTCAAGCTTACCACACTCCCATTCCATGTCACGCATGTGCCCCCACACATTATCTCTCCGCCAAACACACAAACATTGCCAAGCTCAGTACATGTGACCTTTCAGTCAATGCATATGATTGCAACTGTACCATGCCCTCATTGCTTTGCCTGCTAGCATAGCCTGTGTCAGAGGGACAGTATGGTGACTCTATGCATTGTGTTGCATGACTTGGTTGTAGTATTCTAAGCATCATTGATGGTCTTAGTTATGTCTACTCTGGCCCAGAGATGTGAATGAAATGCTATGGCATACAGTGCCAATCTCTGCCTCAGACTAATACCCCAGCACTGATTTCAGATGAAGAGGTTATAAAAGCATTACAGATGACATGGGATATATGCAAATATGCATATATCCCATGTCGCCTCTAATACAAGAGGTTTAAGGATTCAGACAGTGGAAAGTCTAGCTTTTCCTAGATTTTTCTTTTTGTTTTTTAACCAATTGGTTTTTCTGTGTGACCTTTTTACTCAAGGTTTTAGGAGGTTATAAAAGCAGTATTCTGTGTAATAAAGCATAAATACTGCCCAACAATATTTCTTATTGTAATACCCAATGAGAAATCCACAGAAATGTTTTCTGATCAAATAGCTACTAGCAAGTATAGTGGGAGGGACAGGGGAGGGGATGACCCTGCGTCAGTCTTCAGTCAGTGAATCTGTGGTCCAATGAGGGTGTCAAGAATACTTACACTACATCCCTCACACACACTGCTCTCCACACCTACACAGGTTGTTGTATGCAGAGGTGCTTAAAAGAAACCTTTCACAAATCTCATAGACCTCCAAAACCACCAAAAGGCAACACATCTCATCAGTAATCAATAAAGCTCACAACAAAAGTAACACCAAACAACTCACGCAAGCCTATACCCAATGGTCCTCCAAAAGCAAAGCTCATAATGCAAGTATACACTTTACCTAATACTCCTGTCATTGGGGAATTCATTGTGTGACACACTGATGCCTCACTCACCAGGTTAGACAAGGAGAAGATATAAGTTAGCTGCCCAGCTGGAGCCAGGATCTACACTATCATGTACATACTTGAGTCACTGCAACCCAGGTACCAGTATGATTCTATCATAGTCCTTATGGGTGTAAATGACCTGAGACATACCTCACTGGACTATATGAAAAGAGACGTAATGTGTCTCTTGGAATATGTGTCACAGATATGTATCAGCCTTACAGTGAGCAGTAGTTTAGCTTCCCCAAGGATTATGCCACAAATGATTGATTATAATAACTGGCTTAGTTTCTGGTGCCACTCCAGGGAATCTGATTTCTGTCAACATAGGAGGACATGGTCAACAGATCACGTTGCTTTGCTAAGGATGGTCTGCACCTGCCCCCCCCAAGGCTTTTGGATAATGGCTAAAACTTTATCCACCTCCCTTAGAGCCTTTTTAAGCAATGCCAAAAATGCAAATGTGAAAAAGCCTCCAAGCGATCATAAGGTGTTACTTCTCATTTCTAGGAGCCTAAACAAAAAACTCTAGACCTTTGAAGCCCTTCTCTTGGAATGTAGACTTCTGTGCTTTGTCGAGGACTTGGTTTAAAGGCATAGAAAGTACTCTGGTAGTGCAAGGCTACATAACCTTCCACACATTTAGACCAACAACAGCACAGACTGGGCTGAAAGGCACATTTGTCTCGATCTAAATTAGCAACCAGCATACCTCTAGGTTGGTTAAATAGAATGATACCATGAAGCTCATCCACATGAAAGTCACCATAGATAAGGTCCCACACCATACCATGGCTAGCTACAGGTCACCATCTATGCCCATAGAGTCTTGTGACTCTTACCTAAACCTACTAGATGCACTCACCATTCAACCAAACACCATATTCATGGGTGACTTTAACAGCCCCCTTATAGACAGGGAAACTTACCCTACCAAAACTCACAGGCACAGTGCATCTAGGAGTTTATTAACACCATCACCCTGTAAAAGACAGTGCACATCCCATAACTGTGTTTGCAAAAGTGGGTGCTACTGGAGAGCCCATCGCTAGTCCAGTAATTTGTTTATAATACTTCTGGTTAAAAACAAAAAAAAATATTGCTTAAAAGCACTTCTAAAGCTTCACAATGAAAATTAATAACTGTATTACCTAAATTAGTGTTTCTGTGTAAATATGCTCTAACGTATTCAATGCCTATATCATGAGGTATACAAGTATACAGTGATGCAACATCAATAGTAAAAATCACATGTAATTCAGGATCAAACAATATATTCTCACTTAACAATTTAATACTGTTTAAAAAGTCCCACAAATCCCTTATGTAAGAATTCATTTACAAAACTAATGGGTTTAGTAATGCATCTACCATTAAAGAAATACCATAAGTCACATAATGGGGAGCTGCAATTATTGGCTGAAAAGGAGGGTCTTTGAGACACTTGTGGGTTTTAGGAATGCCAAACAAAACTCCCACTTTTGGATGTTCAACAAGACAAAAATTAAATGACACAGAATCTAAATTTCCACACATTAGATTGTCATAACGAAAATCAAACACATATTTAAAACATCTAGTGATGTCATTAGACTCTACTTTAGCATATTCACATTCATTATTTAACAAACTTTCCATCTTAATAATGTAATCAGTTTGATTCATGATGATAAGCATACCCCCCTTGTCACTTTTCATTATTCTTATTTATTTATTATTGACTAATTATTTTAAGGCAGTTCTCATTTCAAGAGATAAATTGTTATAATAATACTTATTAGGAGAGTTTAAAACTTCTCTCAACTCTCTCTCACAAGCCTCTTCAAATACTTGCAGAGTATGTGTTAACATAGGATTGTAACAAGAAGATTTAAAAAAATAGAATCTTTACATTTTACATCTTTCAAGATATGACTTAAGATTCAATTTTCTGGTAATTTTTTTTAAATCTAAAATGATGTCAGTAACATTAGCTCTTTTTGTAGGAGTAAAATGTATTGCTAATTTTAATACTTTAAAGTGTGCCTCACCTAACAAGACCAACTGTTCTAATAAAAGGGTTGAAGAGCCGGCTGTTAGTTATGCCAACATTGCGGCAGTTTTAAAAGACTGTACGGATCCATTTACTAATAATAAAAGGTTAGTAAACCTGATGGAGAGAACTTTATATAAAGAACATTGTGACAAGTTGGATAGGTTATTGAAAAAGAATAAAAGCATTAACACTGAGAACAAGTATTTTACTAAGTGTATTGATTTGGGGATAGTTCCAAAAGGACTGCGGTTCTTTAAATGCCCCAATGGTGTTTAGGAAAAAGATCTATTTTTTGAAAAACTACAACAACTTTTTAATAATGCTGGCATGGAACTTTTGAAATTGCTCATTGAATGTAATTGTGATATCATTAGTAGCCTTAAGGATGAAATAGCCAGTGTTGAAAAGGCTATTGAGTCCAAATTTAAGGTTAAATTTTGTGAAAGAGTAGAACATGCCACTTTAATGTCTGATATTGGGCATCATGAAAAGGTATTGATTCAGAGAAAAATAAGAAGCTGGAACATGATGTTGCAGCTTATAACATGGGCACAGCATACAACTGGTTTTTAAATACTGATAAGAAGAAGAATTCAGGTTTGGGCATTTAAAAAAACGTTTTTTCAACCAGTCCACCTTAAGCAAAAGACATGGCGAAGTTCAGCTCACCAAACAGATGTTACATTAGGGGCTGCAGGAAATAATGTTTTTTCCAGTGATGGTGAGTTCAGTAGTGTATCGGAGTCTGAAGCGGCGTCTATGGAGAATAATAAATTAATTGGTAGTATTTCACATTTAGTGGCCAACAAAGGAGGCAATAATATGGGGGCAATACAGAACATTTTTTTAGCTCCCGAGAAAGAACAAAGGCAGCAGAGACAACAACGAACTGAAACATCCAAAAAAAAAGGGAAGAATAACATCGGACTCATCCACCAACAACGATTGAATGTAAACAGGTCAGATAGTGACATTTTAAATCTATCTGGTGTTGTGTTTAATGAGGCACACTTTAAAATATTAAAATTAGCAATACATTTTATTCCTACACAAAGAGCTAATGTTACTGACATGATTTTAGATTTTAAAAAAATTACCAGAAAATTGAATCTTAAATCATATCTTGAAAGATGTAAAATGTAAAGATTCTATTTTTTAAACCTTCTTGTTACAATCCTATGTTAACACATACTCTGCAAGTATTTGAAGAGGCTTGCGAGAGAGAGTTGAGAGAAGTTTTAAACTCTCCTAATAAGTATTATTATAACAATTTATCTCTTGAAATGAGAACTGCCTTAAAATAATTAGTTAATAATAAAGAAATAAGAATAATGAAAAGTGACAAGGGGGGTATGCTTGTCATCATGAATCAAACTGATTACATTAATAAGATGGAAAGTTTGTTAAATAATGAATGTGAATATGTTAAAGTAGAGTCTAATGACATCACTAGAAGTTTTAAATATGTGTTTGATTTTCATTATGACAATCTAATGTGTGGGAATTTAGATTCTGTGTCATTTAATTTTTGTCTTGTTGAACATCCAAAAGTGGGAGTTTTGTTTGGCATTCCTAAAACCCATAAGTGTCTCAAAGACCTTCCTTTTCAGCCAATAATTGCAGCTCCCCATTATGTGACTTATGGTATTTCTTTAATGGTAGATGCTTTACTAAACCCATTAGTTTTGGAAATTAATTTTTACATAAGGGATTCTTGGGGATTTTTAAACAGTATTAAATTAAGTAAGAATATATTGTTTGATCCTGAATTACATGTGATTTTTACTTTTGATGTTGTATCACTGTATATTTGTATACCTCATGATATAGACATTGAATACGTTAGAGCATATTTACACAGAAACACTAATTTAGGTAATGCAGTTATTACTTTTCATTGTGTAGCTTTAGAAGTGCTTTTAAACAATATTTTTTTTGTTTTTAACCAGACGTATTATAAACAAATTAGACGAGTAGCGATGGGCTCTCCAGTAGCACCCTGTATTGCAAACACAGGTATGGGATGGTGGGAACATTCAGTCTTTAAACCTTTAGAAAGTGTATTTAAGATTATTTATTATAAAAGATTCATTGATGACTGTTTTTATTATGGAAGGTGATTTAAATGATGTTATGAGGTATGTCAATGAATTAAAGGAGAAGCCAGACTTTTTGCAGTTTGTGGTGGGAGATAAAGGTAGCTCCATTAGTTTTTTAGATGTTTTGTTAAGTTGGGATTATGAGTCTAAAAATATGTGTGAGTAGTATTTACCGGAAAAAGACTTTTAAGAATTCTTATGTCCATGCTAGTAGTTAACATCCAAGATTTATCAAAAATAACATTCCAAGAGGCCAGTTAATTTGTGCCAGTAGGATGTCCAATGAAGATCATCTGATGACTACTGAATTTGAATACATCATTAGTCTGTTTATGGAAAGAGGCTATGAAGAAAAATTATTGAGAAACATGTCAAATAACATTTGGGAGCAGAGGGAAATACAATTCCCCCCATTTTAAAGAAGGGGGATAGCTTTTTCCTCCACGAATAATGTTAAGAAAAATATTAAAAAGAATGAAGAGTTGTTATGTTTTAGCATGGGCATGATGGTAGATAACATTAATATACATAATATAATAGAACGTAATTGGAAAATTATTGAGGGAAACTGAGATTTATTAAATAATGTCGGTGACAAACCTAAATTTGTGTATAGGAATGATTATAGTTTAAAGAAAATGTTTGAAAAACAAAGGGACAATATGGTTTATAATTGTCCTAGGAGTCAAAAAAATTGGGGTATGTATAAATGTCATGAATGCACAATGTGCAGATATATATTAGAAGGACTGTATGTTATACTTCCACACATTCCTTACACTATACCTGTTCCTGGAGTTTTTAGTTGTAAAACCATAGGTGTTATTTATGTTGCTGTTTGTGACAAATGTCAAGAATTTTATATTGGTATGACTACTAGAAACTTGTATAAAAGAATGAGAGAACATATGTACAGTATAAAAAGGAAAGATACTAACAATGCTCTGTATAAACACAGTTTGACATTTGTTGGTTTTAGAAAGTTTTCATTTTCTATTTTGGAACAAGGTGCAGTTGACATGGGAGAGGGTAATTTTTAAGAATTATATAGAGCAAAGAGAAACCAAATGGCAAATTAAAATGCAAGCTGATAAAAAGCCTGGTATGAATGATGTTATTAATATTAAATGTTTTTTAAAACATTGTAAATTAAAGATAAATAAATGAAATGAAGTTTTTATTTACAACTATAGCTATATAAGTATTGTTTTTATAGTGATTTTCATGCTATTCAGGATGAATTGTTTGATTGTTTAATAGGATAATTAATTGTCTAATTAGTATGAGTTTTTTATAAATTGTGAGGTCATTATGTTATGTTATTCTGTTCTGAAGAAGTCCTTTGGATGAAAGCGGAGATTAAAGCTGAGTTACGCTAACGTTGAGTTTTGTTTTTTATTTCTTTTTCTCGGTCAGTGGTTGGTGTTTTGATTTTTACTAAGTTAATAACTCCTTGATAAAACAAGATTCGATCCAGTAGTCAGAAATGTCTAAACGTATGTAGACAGCAAGTGGGTCATTGACCAGCATGCAGTTAAGATAATAAGAAAATCATTCTATGTTGCCCAACTTATAGGTAATGGTATAGCATCCAGGTCCAAGGAAGTTATAATACCACTCTACTTGGCCCTTATCATACCTATCATTGAATATAGTGCCCCCTTTGTCATATATCTAACCAGATATTTGCAACAGTTGGAACACCCAGAAAGTTTCCTCACCAGGAGAATTCAGGGCATGAATACCCTGTCCTAAACTGATTACCTAAAGGTGGAGTCACTGTATTTAGTCTCCTACAGGCTGCTGAGGGGGATCTTTGCCTGGTTTACATGGTTTCCTCAAACCTAGCTTTGAAGGATCTGTTGCTCATATACAAAACAAATTGCATCTGAAACATTAGATCCAGAGATCTAAATTTTGCTTCTGACAGAAACAGAACATGCTGGAGAGACAAATGTGTCTCAAAAGATCCCCGCACTATGGAATAGGTTCCCCATCCATGTAAAACAGTGTTCAGCACTAGCCCTGTTCAAGAGAAACCTAGATAGAAAGGTAAATCATGTATAGAGGCCATTAATAATTAAAGTGTTTTCCTAACACTCCCCTCTCCTTACAAATCCTTAGTTACTTCCTTACAAACATGCCCCCTCCTACCATTATAGACAACCATTATACTCAGGGCCCAAAGGTTGCAGAGAGCAGCTAGGCTTGTAAGAACCCATGTGAAAATTAGTCTAGTAACAACCTATGAACCTATTACCCAGGACTGAAACACAAGCATAAAAGCAATATGTATATATATATATATATATATATATATATATATATATATATATATATATATATACGTAGAATATTCAGAGTCAACAATCAGACTGCATGTTTATCAGAGGTAGGAGGACACCAAAGTTTCTTCATAGTAAAACAAAATATACAAATTAACAAGCAAAAATCTACGATAAAAAAACAGTAGCCAGAACATCACTTTCTGACCAAAAAACTGTATAATAATAATAATAATAATAATGATAATAATGATAATAATGATAATAATGATAATAATAATAACAATAACCAAAGGATGTGGAGTTGAAGAATTCATTAACACCCATAACTCTGGAATCCCCATGCCTAAATGACTTTATAGCTCTGCAAGAAGCGTTAACCAAATTAGGAAAGAAGGTTATAAGCTCTCTAAGGGAACAGAGCATGGACAAAATATGTTTTGAGACTGTGACTGGAATAAGAAATTATGCAAGGGCCTACAAGAACTTAGGAAAAAAATCAAAGAAAAATAAATCAGGTTTGATACTAGAGAAAATCAAAGGAGAAATGACAGAAAGGAGAATGTCTGCATGTGTCAGTGAGAGAGCTCCAAGGTTATAACACAAAACATCAGTTAAAGTGTCACTTCACACACGCATTTTATATTGAGTCATTAAGACCAGGAGGTTTATCTGCCCTTAATCTTCTTTGCTAACTGGACTCATGGCCTTTTAATAGGGCATCATAGTTCCCAACAAATTTCTTTTTGCTCACTGAATCCAGTACAAAGAACTGATATTTTCTGAAATTTGGACAAGTGGTGGAATGCTTAGCCAGATCGTTGCCACTGTCCTTTTTCTAAATGGCCAAACTGTGCTCATACACTCTCCTAGCTCACTTCCTCACAGTTTTTCCTACATAAAATCCAGAGCAGGATCACAGGTGGCCAGGTAGGCCACTCCCTGTGAAATGGAGCGGTACCAGTCTCTAGGCCACAAATGAAGCTCCAATACCTTAACATATTTTATTTATTTTTATTTATTTATTTAAATTTGTTGACCGGGAGTGTCCGACTGGACGTAGGTCCATTTTCAGTGGAGGCCCGGGGAGAAAAAAAATACAGCTAAAAATAAACAGACAGTATTTACATTGATTAACAAGGATTTAACAACAATTTACAAATTACTTAAACAAACATATATTCACAGATGAAAGAACAAGTACATCAGTAGGACAACTAGAATCTACCGAGTGAGTGCATACCAGACATTAACAAATGTTACAAGAAGAAGAGAAGTTTGCTGTATAATAGGCACTCTGAGCTGAGCATCTGAGCTTGCTATAATCAAGGTCGTCGGTGTGTGGAAAGAAAGGTGGTGGTAGGATGGGGATGATGATATTAGAGTGGGAGTTGCAAGACGGTATTTGAATGGTCTGATATGAAGCAGCACTGCTTACATTTTCCACACTTGTAGGTGCCAAAAGAGTTGTATGTGCTCTATGGTCTTCTCTGCTGGTCTTCTAACAAGGATTTTGCATTGTGACTCCTTTTATAAGTGAAAGAGGGACCTGCTCCCAGAATCTTGGCTAAATCCACATTATCCAAAATGATCTTCCAATTTTCTTTTAACACATCTTGGAAGGGATACATGTCACTGGTGATGGGTAGTGGGCTTACATCCAAAAGGTAACAAAAATCCCTTTCTGTCTCCTGATCTGCATATTCTTCCCTATTTTCAATCACTTTTGAAAATAAATCAATCTACAAACATGATTTTTTTCTAGATCTGGCATGTGTATGATCTGCTTTCTCTATTCTATCCCTTCTATCTTTCATTTCTAAACAATGCCTCCCTCTTCACTCTTTTTCATCTTTATCATAATTATTCTTAGCATGTTTCTCTTTAGCGTAGCTTCCCTCATCCCTCCCCTTAGGACAGGGGCCCACCTCTACATTTTAATACTTTCTTGTAAGATGTCCATCTCTACTAATTGTTTATATATTGATTGACTGATTGCTTAAGTGATTTATTTGTAATTGCCAGTTTATTTCTTCATAATGTAGGTGAGTAATTTATATAAAACATACCCACCTTGCAACCCATGCTAAGTTGCTTTCTGTAGCTGATGATCTCTTATCTGTTTGGGCATTTATGTGCTGTAGGACTAACCTGAACATATTTTCCTGTAAATATAGCTTTACTCCTCTAGCTCCAAATGTCTGCAGTACTCTCAACAACAACACATTAGTTAACCAGGAGTGATTTTCTAGTTGAAGTATAAAGATATCCTCTTGCATTCCAACATCCAACTTCTGTATCCTCTGTATATCACTTAGTAACACATCTTCTATGCCATGAAGTTTGTCTACTCCCTTTATTTCTGATCCACACGTTCAGATTTTTTACCAACTGCCATTCTCTTCAGCTGTCTTGCATCTTGTTCCATTTTGTATGACATTTTCAATATTTTCTTAAAGTTTTCTTCTAATGAGCCCATTTTAAATGTTTTCATCTTTTAGATCCCCTTCTGTAGTATATTTGAATTTTTGGGGGGTTTCTATACTCAACATTGATAACTGTTATTCTCACCACTGTCGGGGAATGTAACCATACTACTTATCTAGCCTATACTTGAATAAGTAAGTAATATACTGACTTTTTTTTATTTTTCTACATCTCTTCTCAGGTGTCATGTGGAAAATCCATTTGTTTTAAACAGGTAAATATTTTAAAGGAATCCTTGACTAGTGACTTTGAATGTCGGGATCCAAAACAAATATTCAATTCATATTCATTATCAGCAGTCAGTGCTGTACATCAACATTCATTCATTTCACTTATTTTATTAACTTTTGTGTATAAAATTAACATACAGCCTAATCAGCTGACAAACATAACAATTTACATAGCAATATGTCATATCTAGTAACAATGACAACACCCCCCCTGCCCTTTCTAAACAATAACCTTACTAGATTGTTTTAGAACTATTTTACCCCAGTATTGGTCCATCTGTCTTATTTTCAGTCATATAGCTATAAGATATAAACCTTCTAAGTTTAATAAGAGCAGTTGACTCTATTCTGTATTCTTCATTGCTCTCCTCCATCCTCTATCAAGGACACCTCCCTCACCTTCCACAATTGTGTTTAATATTCCCTTTAGCTCTTCTGTTCCCTTGAGCCATCAGCAACCTCCTGGAAGTTCTAAGATTTTTAAATCAAGCCATCTTATCTTTCCATGCGCTGACAACCTTCCATCCTTTGGCTGTGAGACTCTGCCCAGCTACCAAGGAGTAGATCCAAAATGTTTTCATTCTTCTTGCAATACTTTTGTTCACTACTTATAGCAAGTAGGGCAAATGGTCAGTTGTTAGACCTGTCACCCCTTTTTCTACAAATAATCTTGTCACTTTCTGTTGGATCATTTCATACACTGGATATGACATTCACTGAATACTTTATTTTCCTTCTTATTAAACCGAGTGCACTGAATTTATAAATAAGCAACTCATCATACCTCAAAAATTATCACAAAAAATGAAACATCTCAATCAAGAAAAGTCTATGATCAAAATTACTGAAACACAGTTAAAAAGGATTAACAACTACATTTATTGTAAGAAAAATGTAAGAGACTCTAATATGAAAGGCAAAAACGTGTGGCTCATGTATGTTCCACGTTTAGAAATAACATTTATAATTAATGCATGATGATAAAAGAGCATTAAATCATCTACTACATAAAAAGGGGACACAGAGAGACCTTTCTTTTACTTAACAAAGAAAGAGTCTGTAAAAGTACTTCCATGATAACACTGCACATATGCTCTGCCAATAATTTTGATTATTTGGGAACAAATTCATAAGTGTGTAAATAATTCTCATCACTGCAAATATGCTCATTGTTTAAGTGGAACACAAATGATATGACATCTCCCTTCTCCGTCAGGGACACGTCATGTAACAGTTTGTTAGCAGAAAGGATGATAATAATAGATCCACAAAAAGAGAGTGCCATGGAAGCCTAGAAGCAATCAACCTATGCTTCCTCAAAGAACAGCTTAGTTTATTTCAAAATAATTGCCCTGGTGTCTGCAATACATGAGATGTAGAGCTTTAACGTGAATATAAATGCATATGTAAAGACCTTATATAGAGTGAGGTAGTAAGGCAAACAAAAAGACACATGTGGGATAAGCTTCTGACTATTAGGCATCATTGGGAGGGTGACATCTAAAGTAATCTTGCAAGGCATATTTTGCAGTAGTTTATTGTTTATTTATTTTATTTTTGTTTTTGGGGGGGGGTGTCCTTAGCTGAATCCAAAGACCATACTTTTGTTGCATCTTAGAGAGCAAATATGGCGTATCTTTTCCATCTGATCTTAGCTTACTTATTCCCTTCATGGAAGTCCCTTTTTCGTCATGAGCTTGGTATAGGAAATATCTTCTATCAACAAGGTATACCACACTTATAACTGCTTTCTGATATGCTAATAAGGACCCCATTCCCAATTTAACTGTTATTTGGCATTCAGCATATATTTACATTTTCATTGCATTTACAGAAATAGAACACCAAGTACATTTGTGATGCATTTGCAGTCATTGCACACACCGGCATGATGAACATTTATATTTAAAGTACAATATACATAAAATACTTCTGCTCTTGTGTTTGTTTAGGTCATATCTCTTTGCTGATGCCTTAAACATGAAAGTATGGATGCTACTCTGAAAATAGTTCATCAACTATTGTTCAATTACACCTTGGTCCATGTATCTGTTTTCATCATTTTCATAGTATCCCCCAAAATGTTCCCAAGCATGTACTAAGTTCTGCATATGTCAAAATTGTAATGTATATATTGTGGAATGTTGTCAGGAAGCCCTTTATATCCGTATTTTTTTCACCACAGGCCTCACTGTAAATGATTTCTGCCTAGCTGGATCTCTCAGTCAAACAGCCAGCGAACAAATACATTTATAGTGTTAGTGGAATGTATGATGGAATTTTCAATTTTTGAAAAAGAAAGCAAACATGAATTCTGTCAAATGCCTGGAAAGGAAAGAAGAGTGTAGACAGTTTTCCTGCTTAAGTTTTTGGTGATACTTGCTGCAGATCATACATTTGTTGTTAGCATGCCTGTATATGGTACTGGTGCACACAAGGCAAACGCTATGTATTTTTGTTTTTTTTGAAAACTAATTGTATTGCTTTTCTTTCATATTCATCATTCTGATGTAATATAGCTTGAAAACTCTTATAAGAAACATTGTCATTTTCTCACTCTTTTTAGTGCGTAGAAGCATATAGGACAGGTGTCGATGGGAACTTCTGGCTCTGTTCCTCAGATACAGCAAGAAGGCATGAGGCAAATAATAACAGTCATTTTAAAGAGCATTTCCAACCACTGTTATAATTTGGATGATCAAGAACAATAAAATGATGCCAACAACATGAATACTGCTTAGAATTCAGTGGCATAAATCAAATCCATCCATCCACAACCCCTTTTCCCCACTTTTGCACATGGGCTTTGGATGTCACTTCAACAGTGACAGTCATCTAGAGCCAATCTTTTCACCACAGAGGAGCTAGTCCTGTCACCATTGTTCTTCCATACTACACATGCACCTACGGCCAAGTTGGGGTGACCAGTTTACCTACTGCATGCATTTGGAATGTGTGAGGAAACTGGCAAACCAAGAGAAAACTGACACAAAAACTCCACAGGCTTTAATGCAGAAGAAAAAGGTAAGTACTTTCACAGTGTACCCACTGCTTCTTCAGACTATATAAATACAACAAAAAGCAAAACAAGTTATAGAAAGAAATTAGAATCTAATACACCAATAGTCAGTGACAAAGACATGTGTTTGGAGTGTTTCTTTCCAGGCTTCCACTGAAAATTGGCTCGTTCCAAGTCGGAATTTCCTTGTAAACAAATGTTAAATAAATAAATAAATAATAAATAAACTACAAATTATATTACATCAGTATTAGTCAAAAAATCAAACCCAGAACTCAAACAAATCTATTAAAACACCCATTTAACTAATAGCCAGTCAACAAACGGATACCAGTACACACCTACTTGCATACATAGTCTCATTCACTTCAATGTTTAAGGGGATGGGACTTCAGCACAGGTTTTAAAGAAACTTATGTGCTTGTAACTGCAAGATCCACTTTAACTGACTTCTTTCTGTGGAATTCTTTAGATCCCCATCCCTCAAACTTTCAAAAAGTAGCTCTAGCACTAAAAACCTAAAGATATGCTATTCTCCATTATAAACATGTTGTGCAAGAGCATCGGTGTTCTAATTATGTCTGATGTCATTCAAATGTTCTAATAGTCTCAAAATCTAATACTAGTTTTTCCAGTATAAAATGCACTGCGCCTAACACAGCTAGCATAATAAACTAAATATTTGCTTTTGCAGTCTGCATAAAATTCAAGGTTTATCTTAGACCCTGTAGCAGAAAGGACAAAAGATGTGCAGATCCATATATAGTTACTGCTTTACATGACCTGCATCAGAAGGTGCCTTTCCTATCAGATACTGGCATAATAACATATAGTTCATTCCTATAGCAAAGCTGTCTTCTTAATGATAAATTATTCTTAAAGCTAAACTGTGGTATATTATTAAGTACCTTTATTAATTCTGGATTAGCCATTAACAATGGCCAATTCTTTTTCACTATGTCACATGTGATATTAATATCGCTGGAATATGCAAGGACCAACATCTTCTCAATATTAGATCTAGCTGCACTTGACTGCCTGTAATTTTCTCAGAGAAAAAAGGTCTCCCTTGTGTACGTCTACGTCTATGCACTTCCTCAATAGTCTGTTCAATGTCATTACTACCGTACCCACTTTCTAAGAACTTTTGTCTCGTTGATTGGATTTTTTTTTTTCACTATTCTTAGTATGGAGCCACATTACTTTGAGTAATTAACCTTTCATAATATTCTTAGTTACATGTCGTGGATGCATACTGCCTTTATGTAATAATGCATTTTTTCTACAAGGTTTCCTATATAACCTAGTATAAAAACATCCAAACAAGTCTTTGCTAATAGTACCATCTAAAAATTCAGTGGTATATATTTATTAAATTTCAAAAAATCCATAGTGCTATGAAAGAACTCCAGAAATTCTTCAAACAATTCTAGTGTTCCTCTCCAAACAAGGAACACATCATCGACAAAAAACCTATAGAAGTTAAATTCACAGTAAAGATTATTTTGTAATATCTGTTCAGTTTCCCAATATGATAGCACAAGGTTGGCATAGCTGTTAGCACACACAGTGCCCATAGCCACGCCAAGCTTCTGAAGAAAAAAGTCACCATTAAGCAAAAATACATTTTCTAATATAAGTTCAAGTAATGTACACACAATTTCCATTTTAAGTCTTGTAAATCCTACCTTACATAACAGCAGTCTAACATACTCAATGCCAACTGTATTTGGTATCACTGAGAACAGTGATACTATGTCAAGAGTTACAAAGCACATTTCACTGGTCAGATTTATACTCCTAGACCAGCTATAGAAATCACTTAAAAGAATTTCAGCATCTTTCAGGACTGAAGCTATGTTGTCCAACACTGGTCTCAAAGTTTTTCTACAAATATGGATAAGGATTCAGTGACCCATCCTTTGCTGGACACTATGGGATGCATAGGTTGATCATGCATAGACTTTTGGACATTTGGTAGTCCATACAAAATGGATATGACAAGATTTTCAACTGTAAAATGTTCAAACAAATTACGATTAATCAAACTTATCATATGTAAGCAATGCACAACAAAATGAAATATATGGAAGGCCCGGCACTGACTCCTGTGGAATCCCACTAGTGACAGGTCTGCTAGTTGAGGTATATCCCCAACTTTAACTGAGTGTAATCTGTCAGTAAGCCATTTAGCAACCCACCAGATGAGATAAGGGTTGATATTCAACTTGGAGAGTTTATCGCGTCTATATCATATTATCATATGATGTAAATAGCGAACGCTATTTCATCGTACCGATAATATCGAAACAAAATATCAAACAAATGGAACAGCAAATTTTTTCCCAGGGAAAACAATTCGCTGCTCTATAAAAATAAAAAAAAAAAACTTAAACACAAATTTAAGTGGGGGGCTTTGCACCCCACACCCACCCATGTGGGGGGCTGTGCCCCCCCACACCCCCTACTTAAATATACCAACTCTGAGATTGCACCATAGTGGAGGAAATGGCAAAGTCCTAAAGAGGGCCCACCAAATTTTTTCCCTTGGAAAAAATTTGATGTTCCATGACTTCACTATTTCGCCATTTCGACAGTATCAGATTGACTAAATAGCATTTGCTATTTAGTCCATTCAATAGTGGCATATACACTCAGTTTATCAATGATGCCCAAATATGGGATTGTATTGAAGAACTCGGCTAAATCAAGGTAGGCTGTACGCACAGATTTGCCTTCGTCTATGGCTCTGGTGATGTTTTAAAGAAGTCTACCAGGTATAACAGGCATGGCCTGCCTTTGACAAAACCAAACTGTGTCAGATCAAGGGTTTGGAGGTCATCTATATCTTTATTTATAAGGTCCATGATGGTTTGTTCCATGGCCTTACAAATAAGGCAGATTACCTTCTGGGTCTGTGGTTCCCAGGGTCTGTTGCTGTACCCTCTTTATGAAGGTGGATGACAGTTGCTGTTTTCCATTCAGCATGGACAAAACCAGGTCTCAGGCTGTGGTTGAACAGAGCACCTAATGGAATTAGCTAACTTGTGTTTTAGATCATTAAAAACCCAACCTGAGATGCCATCCAGTCCCATGAAAGCTGTGTTTTTGGCCTTGGAGAGAGCATTAATGACTTGCACTTTGGAGATAAGATGCAAGGTGGGGGAGATGTAGAGGGAATGCTTTGTGAAATGTTTGGAGGGGGGGTGAAATTTTTGCCAGACCTGTTGGCTAACAAGTTAGCTATTTTCTCAGGATCAGTGTGTGTGATGCCAACCACAGCTAGTTCACCACATGTCCTGGTCCTACCTTTTATGTTACGGATACAACTGAAGAATGCCTAAAGGTTATCCTTAGCTATGGTTGCTAATTTTTTTTTGAAGTTGCCCTTAGAGGATTGTACAAGTTGTCTTATTTGTTTGTTCAAGCAGAGGAGGGTGTTCTTCCAGTGCTGGGACTTCTCTTTTTTATTGTTAGAGAGAAACCTCTTCATCTTGTTGTATAACTTATTAATGCTAGATGTCCACCAGGGAGGCTTGTTATTTCTTGAGGATCTTGTTTTGATCCTATCAGGTACAGCTATGTTAATACATCTATGTAAGTGTTTGTACAGAGCATTTGTATAAACCTTAGTATAGTTGTCAATGCCATCTGTGGGAACAGGAGCTTGGAAATTATGTATGCTATCCCTTAGGAAGGTATAATTAGCTTTGGTGAAATTTTTTAGCCTGATTTCACCTAAGAGGGGTTCAGGTGTTATAGCTACTTCAAATGTGACTAATTTGTGATCAGGTTTAACCAGTGAGGGTCCTATACTTGTGGTGGTGCAGTGGTCACTCATGTTGGTGAGGACCAGGTTGAGAATATTTGAGCCCCTTGTGGGGTTACATACTATTTGTTCCAGGGCATTATTGTTAACAAAGTCCAAGAACCTTTGTGTGACTATGTTGGTACTTGTATACATTTCCCAATCAATGTAGGGAGTGTTTGTAATTTGACTGACTCAAGTAGGTTCAAATAAGCAGCATGGGTATCTTGGTTCATTGAAGGGGGTCTATAGCTAATGATGACTAGAAGGAGGGTCTTACCTACAGTTAGTTGCACTTGGAGTAACTCCATGGAGTTTTCCTGTCTAACCAATCTAGAGGTGTATTTATCTTTGATGAAGATAGATACTCCTCCTCCTTTGGTTCTCACATCATTTTGCGGTCTGAAAGTGTGAAAGGTATTGTAGCCTTGGAAGGCCGAGGTACTCTCTGCAGCCATGAATCAAGTTTCTGTGAATGAACAGATGTCAACATCCTCCAAGGAAAGGAGTGCTTCCAGAGAGTGCAGTTTCAGATTTAAACTCCTAGCGTTTAGCAACACAACCTTTAATTTATTTGTGGGTGATATTTTCATGTTGGAAACTTTGCTCTTGAGACCTTCACTAAAAAGGCACTATGGGGGAGGCAAATACCTTAGCCAGTAACCAAAAGCCTCGAGGTGACAGGTGAAGACCATCTCTGGCAAAGCAGCATGATCCATCAACCATGTCATCTCAGGCTAAAAGGAACTGGATCCCCTTAGAATGAGACCAGAAAGTAAGTCGATTGTTGAAGTCAATCTTGCTGTGAGGTGACAGCTTTACCTGCTGTACCAATGTGCCACCCAAATTAAACATTATAAGAAACAAAAATAGTACAATAAGTTACAGATACACAGATAATTCCACCTCATTGGGCAACGTGTTATAGCTCTGGTACAAGAAAAAGGGTATGAATTATAATACTTCAAATTCAAATAATTCAAAGTTGTACAAGATTCATTGCATTAGATTCCATGTTCATGGCTGCTTACACAAATTTAGCTTTTATAGAATACTAAACCACCGCAAGGGTTGAGTGAACAACCAAAAACTAAAAAAACAAAATTCACTGAAGACCACAGAAGACCAACAGGTTTTATCGCATTGTATTTTAATATCTGCTTTTGTATCAAACTTCATCAGAAAAAAACACAAAAATTGTACATCCTATTTAAATACACACTCACAGCTCATTAAAACAGTCTCATGATCTATAAAACTATAACACAATTAATCTAACCATAGTAACCCTTTAGTTTCCTATTAGCTAACTAACATTTTATGTTAATACGTTCAATTAAACCTGGTGGGCTATCTGCTCGCAATTGTATTTGCCAAAATGCTTCCCTAGTCTCCACCAGGTTCTTAAAATCCCCTCCTCTTTTATCATAAATAACTTGTTCTAAAGCAGTAAAACAGATTTTTTTAAATTACTACAAACACTTGGATGTTTATATAAAACATTATTCATGTCTTTCTTTTTTATTGCATTCAAGTGCTCTTTAACTCTATCACTTAATTTCCAAGTCATCATACCAACATAAAATGAATCGCAATTTTAACACAGGGCAATGTATATAACTCAAGTAGATTCACAGTTACATTTAATATTTAAATTTATATTATATGATAAATGAGACAAAATAATAAAGGGTCCTTCATAAATAAACCTGCAGGCATTACATTTATTACATTTGTTCCTTTCTTTTTATTAGTATGTATAATTTCTGTTTTTGTATCAGATCTCTCCAATAATTGTTTTATACTATAATTCTTTGTACTAACGAATCTAGGTGTATTCCCTAAAATCTGTCCCAAATCTCTGTGTCCATTTATAATTCTCCAATTGTCACTAATTATTTTCTTAATAAAAGGGGCATCTACAAACATATCTATTATACACTATGGAGCTTGATTATTTGCATTTGCCTCTGTCAAACTATTCTTTTTCTCAAAACCATGCATTAGTATAGGAAAAAATTGAGTATATCTCTTATTTTTGATTTCCTTAACTGTTTCTTCTGATAAATTCAACAGATAAACTCTATCCAAAAAGAGAGAAGTAATAAAATTAACTTCTTTCTCAAATATTGCATCATTGTTGATCATATGTGATGCTCCTACATACTGTCCTCTAGGTATGTTCCATTTCATATAACTAGGATGGTTGCTTGACCAATGTAAGTAACCATTTGAAAAAGTATTTTTGCTATGAATATTACTTTCAACTACCTTCTTTACTGAATCCCACTTTAGTTCTACATCTAACAAGTTCACTTGATGTCCACTAGAACTTAATGTGAAGGACAAAAAACAGAGGTACTATTTAAATTTCTTAAAAAACTAACATTATCAATTTCACCTTTTACAATAAAATATAAATAATCTACAAATCTGTTATAAAAGATGATACTGGAAAAGTCTTAAATATTTGGCAGAGGTTCATTTTCCCATCAACTAAATACCAAATTTGCATATGCTGGGAAGGTTGCTGCCCCATCACTGCTCCTTTTATTTGTCTATAGTATTTGTCATGAAATAAAAAAAAAATATTTTCCGAAACAATCTCTAGAAGTTTACATTAAACTTCAAAGGTATCTACCCTTATTTTCCCATATTTGTTCAAATAATTGTTTACATTTTTCCAAACAGAACATCGTAGCCATGAAAGTGAACCAAACTTACGTATTACAAGGTTAACATATGCCAATGGCTAAATATACAGCCAATGGCATAAAAAAACATGCACAACACATAAAAAATAACATTTAATGTCATGGCCACACTAATGCAAAGTACAACCGCAGGGCATGTGTGCGCAAATGGGAACACAAGGAAAATATATACAGATGTCATAAAATTGCAATGTAACACAAATCATGATTTCGCCATAATAGTCAATGGTATGCATGCTACAAAACAACCAAGGTGCAAGGGTTGCTAAGGGTCTGTGACAGTGTTCTGCGCAGTAACTATGAATTAGTAGTCAATGCCATGCAAATGAGGCAAGTAATACTGAATCGCAAATTTCCCGCCGGCCTAAGGATGTACCATACGGTGCAGTGGTACAACACCGAGGAGTGGCCTGGAGGTATACATGACATCAGCAGTGGGGTGTGCCACCATAGCTGTAAGCACATTGGAGCATTGCTAATTCGGGTTGCCAGTTGCTAAGCAGAGCCACAGGATAGGGGTGTGGATGTAGCCATAGCATTGCTTAGCTGAGAGCACACATGGTGACTGAAAGCACATGTGTACGTGGATGACAATGTGCTCGAAACCCGGTAAATGGCTGCACGCGGCACGCACCACAGTTGAAACAGGAAGGTTACAGGAAGACAATAAGGAAATGCCGCAGTAGGGTAATTGGAGTACAACTGAGTAATTAACACCTTTTAACTCACAGTAGGACATTGATGGTAGCTAACAAGGCTGCTAGTAGCAACCTGCAGAACAGGGTAGGGGAGGTGCTGGATTGCAAAGAAAAGAGAACTGTCACCGCAAAGCAAACCTGCAGTAGATCGGCTATAGAACACATTTTGCAACACAATCCTGGGTTGGGAAAGTACAAAACAAGAAAGCAGGCTGCTGGATGCATGCCTGACAATGGGAGGGGAATTGTTATGAAAAGAGAAGTCAAGGGCAAGAGGTGATCAACGTCAGCTAAATGTAATTCAACACCAAAGGCACCACAATAGCAGTACCTGCGGTAAAACACATAAGTAAGATACCCTTCAGCTCTGATTGTACATACACACCCTATGACATCATCAGTGTCCAAAACACAATAGTATAAAGTGTGAAGGCACCTCACACACACTCGTGTATTCCCAAACACTGCACCATCAGTGTAAACAGACGGGGAACTTTTATAATGTACTTGTTGGGAGCTGCCATAGCTGTGATTCATCATCATGTGTTGGAGACTGAAGGTGGTGTGGAGGATGATGCTGACAACCACCTCAGGCCCTGGAGGAGGAGAAGAGTGTTCAGACCAAGGGTAGCCTACCAGGGGCTAGATGATCTGGAGATAGTAGAGCATTACAGGGTGGACAGGGACATCATACAGCAAATCGTTGAGCTGTGCTGGCCATGCCTCAGAGCCAGAAACAACAGAGGGAAACCCATCCCAGTGGACACGAAGGTATGTGCAAGCTTGAGAATACTAGCCACATGTACCTTTCAAAGGTCAACTGGAGATATCATGGGGATCTCACAGGCATCAGCATCCAGGGTACTCCACCAGTTCCTGGATGCCATGTTACCACATGCCAATGAGCATATATACTTCCTCTGAACTCAGGAGGAGTTGGCCAGCAATATGCGCCTCTTCCACCATGTGGCAGACTACCTAGAGGTACTGGGTGCAATAGACTGCATGCACATCCATATCAAGTCACCAGGCAGTGAGCATGGTAGGCGCTACATAAACTGCAAGGGATACCACTCCATCAACTGCCAGGTCATGTGCAATGCCCAGGGCATTATCACAGATGTGTGTGCTAGCAGCCCTGGAAGCTACCATGACTCCAACATCTGGCATGCCTCACAACTGTACCAGGTATTTGTCAGGGAGGACATCCCATATGGCTACCTTCTGGGGGATGCTGGCTATGCATTGGAGCTGTGGATGATGACTCCCATCAGAAATGCACACACACCCATGCAAGAACGCCATAATGAGGCACATGCACAAACCAGAATCCTCATAGAGCATGTGTTTGGGATGCTGAAATCATGGTTCTGTTGCTTGGACATATCTGGTGGAGCCTTACAGTACTCTCCAGGCACATGTGCCCACATCTTCATAGTATGTGCCATGCTACATAATATGATCCTGTGGAAACAGCTGCAGCAGGGACAAAATGGTGAAGGCCCTCCCAGCCCACAGCAATTGATAAGGGCATCACAGGCACAGAGGGATTCAGACCACAAACACCCTGTGCCAGCCCCAGTAGGCAGATGGAGGCATGCCCAATATGTCCATGCCTTGGCAAAGAGGGAACGTATAGCACATACACTGACAGTGTAGACCCCTATGGACTGACACACTTCTCCAGCTGCACACACAGTAAAATGGATGGCACACACACACGACCACCTGTAAATTGTCATGTAGAGGTGGTCTACTGTGTGCTTCCTACATAGGCAGCCTTCAACATAGCAAAATTAATTTAAAATGGGTGGTGAAAGCCAAACACACTCTGGCTAGGCTTATAAATGCCCTAGGGCAGATAGCCTAGTATGAACCTATGAACCTATGAACACAACAGCTAAGGGTACAAGGTAAGTCAACACCTGAACAGTAAATTAAGCTAACAGCATGTGTTGATACTGTATATATAGGTTCCTAGGTACATTGGTAGGTACATGCCTGATTGTCAGAGGCCATTCATCAGCCTAGCCAAAATGTGTCTGTTGTCACCACCCCATTGATTAACTAACTGTCCCTCTGTGGAGCAGAGCCAATTGTGGGATCCCTGGGGTGTAACCACTGTTCCCCACCCACTCTGCAAGGATTCCCTGGTGTGTTAATGAGGGGCTCCATATAATGTACTCAGGGATGTAGTTCCAAAGCATGGGGAGTACCCATGACAGGTATCTGTCACCCCAGCATTCTCCAGTTATGGTTGTGGCAAGGTGTAGCACATTACAGTGTGTGGCTCACTATGACATGGATTCCCATAGCTGGAGCACATCCATTAAGTATCACTTGGACATAGCATTAATAGGTATCATCCATATGTAAACTAACTAAGTTACACATTTGTTTGCAGTATGGAGGAACAGCCGTAGTACAGTCCACATACTAAACACCATAACACTTGTACATATCCCAGATGCCCCAATGGTAAAGCCACTGACTGTCTCGTGCATGTTCCCGGTTCCACGACCTGCAAGGGCTGTTATGTAATTTCAATATCCCGAATAATGGATGTTGGATGCAGGTCATTAGAGCACATTTAAGCACATGTTAGCGGGTTTATGCGCCGGAAAGTGCCGGTAAGCGTAGTTTAAACATGACTGCACAGATATGCGCAAAACAGGTCTAAGCTTTGCTGAATATCATGCAGAACATGGGAAAAGCTAGCCAGAACCGCTGAACTCTGTGTTATTCACCCTTGTACTAATAGTGCCTGCTCTGAGAGGTAAAACGACCATTGCCAGGAGTAGAACACGCAACTATGTACACAATCACCTACCACTAAGCTACCTGAGATGTACCAACGGCAGGTGTGTATTGTGACAGGTTAAAACACAAAAGGGCAGAGTTCGGGAAATAGTATACACCGCCATGTACCCAATGAAAGGTGTGTTCTCTCTCTCTCTCTCTCTCTATATATATATATATATATATATATATATATATATGAATATACATATAGCGATAGAAAGGGTGATAGAGACATATATGTTGATATATACGGATATACATATATATGCAAATATATAGATAGGTTAACAACATGTACACAACCATGGAGGTACATATAAATAGGATACTACCAAATACTGAATGCTTTACATACCGACATGCGTAATCACAAGGCTTAAAGACTGAAAGACCACAGTACCGGAACACTGGAACCGCGAGTACTATTATCATGATGTTAAGGGACATTTAGTTAGTGCTTCTTGCGCTGCAGTCCAGGTAGGTACTGTGTTTAACTGTGTTTCTGATTGCTGTAGTGTGTGTAAGTGTGTGTTCTGCATGTGGTGTGTGTTTCCGTGGGACTGTAATGTGTGTGTGTGTGTGTGTGTGTGTGTGTGTGTGTGTGTGTGTGTGTGTGTGTGTGTTTGCTTCATTTGTCTGTTCGTGCTATCTCAGAGGTAGATTATTACAGTAGGTGTTGTGTGGGGGGTGCAGCTACCCACATGGGGTGTTTATGGGGCATGGCCACCTGGCCATACGTAGTGTAGGATGGTTTGTTTGGATGTGATGGGTAGCAGTGTGTCTGTGTGTGTGTTCTGTATTTGTGTTAGTTCCAGGAGTTTGACTGTCACGAGTTTGAGTGTTCGGTATTGTGGGGTTTGGGAGTCTGTGAATGGTAATGTGGTTGTTGGAAGTGTGTGCATTCCTGAATCCATGGGTATGCCATATACAGCAGTTGAAGGCTTCAGATATGTGCACAACATGGAACATAGCAATCACACATTCCACCACGACCGAACATTATGAACACAGGATATGGAGACTATATTATAGCAATAACCCAAGCCTGGGTGTGGGTAATGCTGGATTTACCCACAGTTGTCTTTGTTTGGTCACTCGGGCTTCACCCTTGTGAACAAACCACACCAACCATGGGTAAATTCACCATTAAGAAAACGTAGTATGCTGAAGATAATCCAAAAAAACACACGGAATGTTGAGTAAAATACTTTATGAAACGCAAAGCTTTCGGGAAGAACCCTTTCTCAATACTGAATACAGTTTTGAGAAAGGGTTCTTCCCGAAAGCTTTGCGTTTCATAAAGTGTTTTATTCAACATTCCGTGTGTTTTTTTAAATTCACCATTACCCACACCCAGGCATGGGTTATTGCTATAATACACTACTACAAATATGTGCTATGGACATGAGCTAAACATAGGGTTACCACCTGTCCACCTTACGAGGGGCAGTCTCTGTGCGCTAGTGTCCTGACCAAAATGAGTACAGATACTAATGTCCTACAATCTTGAGACGTTCTGCATGTTCCATAGTTAATGTAATGGTTGCATAAAATAGTCATCTGTATCAAACATACCTACATGTAACAAGAAACAGGATAAGCAAGTAAACCGCTACAAGAATATAAGCTTTTATATAGGCATATATGTAAAGTTCTATACTTTGTACTGACCGTGGGTATGTGTCGGCCTCTAAAATCTGATGTGTGTCCTGCAAATGTCCCACTATGGCCATTTGAAAAGGTGGCAACCCAAGCCAAAGAGGTTCAGTCACCAACACAACTCCAATGAGTGCAAATATCTGTGACAGAAATACATGAGACAGCTTTCATGTAGTAACATTTCATTACATACCGATGTATTTCCAAAGGGATTGAAGGACCAACATCACCTGCTGCATGCTATATAGGAATCAATTAACAATGGCTTAATGAATAAGCCTGCAATAACCATAGTATTAGTCTACTAAATGATAGGTCTTCAATTAGGGAAGGAGCCCTCACACACATACGGAATATGTATAAATGCAGTTCCTACACACCTTCATCTGCTATGTACACCCACCTACATCTCCCCCACACCCGAAACAATTACAATGCAGTCTGTAATAACATCACAAACAACCACTCACTCTATGACATCTGCAGAAGCCTTAACATACCTTGTGAGAGACACACTATAATGGCCCCATGTGAAATCATTGCTGTTGTAGAATGGTACAGACGCCAATGTTATAGGGTTTGTTTGCAATAATCCCGTATCATACGGCTGATATAACAGCTGCACTCACATGTAGAACTACACCTCTAGCCGTTACACACAATCCACAGGGGCCATGAAGTTAATATATCTCTGTGTCTCTCCATATAGCTGTTGCAATTCATCACAAACAACACATCCAGGCCGTCTTCCTCAAAGGTAGGGCAAAGGGACAATGCCCAAGTGGAGTATTCAATTATACCCCACTGTTGCTATGTAATTGGCTAATGGAGTAGCTGCACAGCTGATGTGCATGTAATCATCTACTCCGGAACACCAATTTGTGGCAGGATACCACATGTTACTGGTATCTACATATAAAAGGATGGCTTGTCATACATTCAAACAGTATGTACATACGAGAAAACCATTAAAACAGAAAAGGAATAGGACTGATATTATCGTCAACTCGGACTACTAAGAAGGTATGTAGAACACTCAGTATGTTAGTGTATGTAGTGCCTGTTCTGTATTAATGAAAGTGTATGCAATGCATATAGTGGGAAAAGGTATTATGTAGTGATGTATTGTTGAGCATAGTAATGCTCATAGAAATTGTGTGTACTGCTATGGGCCACAAGGTAAACACCTCATACACCACAAGGGATGCTACATAAGGACTTTAAACACAACAATTACACTCCAGCCACTGTCAGTAGCAGGGTTTGTCCAACAAGTACGTGCCATAACAGGGGATAGTATATGTTGATAACAGTAGGCATATGTATGGGCTTATAACTGAGAATAACATGTCTAAAGTGGTTCTGCTGTGCAATTATGATTTGCATTATGGGATATTGTTGCAAAAATGTGAAATGTACAGTATTGTAGGTAGATATGTCTAGCATTTTACATAGCATTACTGTTATATTATGCAAACATCAGGTATGTTTATTGGCATGTACAATGCACAATAACAGGATACATATGACTTGTAGTCAGCAGACAGTGTATCAGCATGATAGCTAATTGAAATGGAAGAGCTAGTCAATTATTCATGCACAAAGGACATGTAATAGCTTCATAGGTTCATAGTTAGGTTCTATGCTGTCTGGCCAAGTCCATTCGTAAGCCTAACTACAGTGTTATCATTTGCTGCACCTCCCTAGGTTAGGGTCCTGTGCCTGTGAACAGCAGAGCCATTCATTTCCTGCACCTCTGTACAGCAGAGCCACTGCAGTGATCCCTGGCATGCATGTCTGTCTCCCATCCACCCATCGACGTATCTCTTGAAGAGTGCTAGTGAGGGTCCCTGCCTGATGTACATAGGAATCATGTTCCAAAGCATGGTGAGTGTCTGGGTCAGGAATGTATCCCTCCAGCACATCCTAGTCATCATTGCATTTAGGTACATATCCCAGAGCATGTGGCTCTCAGTGGCTTTTGCTTATGTGGAGCATATCCATCAATATTTTTTTGGACATGGGCCTTGTATGTTCAGCAGAGATCACCTCTGAGCATGCAGTATGCAAATGAGTACAGTCAG
Organism: Protopterus annectens; assembly: GCF_019279795.1. NCBI lineage: Eukaryota > Metazoa > Chordata > Ceratodontiformes > Protopteridae > Protopterus > Protopterus annectens. The sequence goes on from NC_056729.1 coordinate 977,156,550, forward strand.
GGTTTCTGTAGTTGGCCTGTATACGTCATTCTTTGGAGGTCAGTAATCCTCTTGGTGTGGTAATGTTGTGGTATTTAAAGCCATTGCTGTTGTCTCCTAAGGTACATCCCAAATGGGGTGTTGTACCCTTTGATGTGTTTCATAAGTCATGAGCAGAGAGGTACAATGGCTGCCCATTAGAGATTAGGGTGGCCACGTAGAAGGATATCCATGCCACCTTGGCAATATGGTTATCAAAAGAGTGGGTGTTATCTACTTGGGTTCTAAGATCCCTTATTATATCTTGTGTATGTAGGGGACTACCACCTATGTGATAGTCAGCGGGTGATTGGTGTAATCCAAAGGGGATGTCTATGCACTTTGTGGCATGCAGCTTGAGGCCATGTTATTGACACCAGGTATCCGTCCCAGTGACACTCTTATGGAGAGTGTCTGTATCAGCTGGTGAATCAGTCATGCCCCCTAGTATGCAGTCGTCTGCAAACCTATTCAGGATAAGTCTGTCTGTGCTAGCCTGTACCTCAGAGAAGTATATACCGAACATGAGGGGCCCTATAATCAAGGACTGGGGGACACCAATTGTAACTTATTTACAGTAGGAACTAGGGTATGCTACTCTCACTGTGTGGGTTCTGTCCTTGAGCCACTTTGCATAACATCTCGTGACATAGGGGTTGATGTGCAGGTGGATGTGTATGTTGACAATACCAGAATGGGAAACGGTGTTGAAAGCCTTTGAGAGGACAAGGTAGGCTGTGTGGACCTCCTTACCCTCATCTACTGCCTTGGTAACTGTCTCAAAGTACTCCACCAGGTTTAGGAGTCATGGTCTAGCCCTAACAAATCCAAACTGGGTGGGATCAAAGGTTTGAAGGCCACCAATGTCTCTGTGAATGAGATCCATGATGATGTTCTCCATAGCCTTGCAGAACAGTCTAGTCAAGCGTATAGGGTAATAGTTCCCCTGGTCCATTGTGGTGCCACCTTTGTGGAGTGTGATAACTATTGCTGTGTGCCATTCAGGGGCCACAATGCCTGATGCAAGGCTATTAGTGAATTTGATGCCCAAGTGGGGAGCCATTTCATTCTGAAGTTCGTGTAAATCGCAGCCTGGGATGTTGTACGGTCACATGGATTCTGTGTTCCTGGCTTTAGAGAGTGCAGCTTTGAACTGCGGAGTTGTGACCACAGGGACTCTGCATTGTTCCTGTATAGATTTGGGCCCTTTAGGGTGTGAGAGTGGTGTAAAGTTAGCACTGAGGATGTTGCCAATATCAGTCGGTTCTGTAATGTTCATGGCTAACTGCTGTATGTCAGAGCAGATGTGGGTATCGCCATCGAGAGTAGTGACATCCCTCTAGAATGCATTGTGGTAGTCCTTGGAATGAGTCACAGTAATGTTTACATAGCTAGCTTTGGAGGGTGTGATAAGGGATCTCAGATTCCTACTGAAGCTGACCAGGGAGCTACCCCACTCATGGGATTGTACTCTACTTTGCAACAGTCTCCTCCTTCTGTTATACATTATGTCCATGGCAGTGGACCACCAGAGTGGCATCCATTTTCTGGTGGGTACCATCATGGCTCTGTTTGGGATAGCATGATCCATGCAGTCATATAAGTGCTAATTAAGTGCAGTTATATATGATTCAGCGGTTGTAACTGTATTGTCCATCTGCACGGGTGTCATGATGTTTGCTACTGCTGTCATAAGAAGCCTGAAGTTGGCTTTGAAGAAATATTGTACTGTGTTTTCCATAAAGGGTGTGGTGCTGGGATGTGGATAACAAAGGTGATTAGCGTACGTTCGGATCTGAACAATGAAGAGATAACCCCAGGTGTGAAACACCAGTCACACATGTTGGTAATGTCCAGGTCTAGGATATTGTTGGTCCTGGTGGTGGTGTGGATAGGTTGATCCAGCCAATTGGAGGTTATGAATCCCAGAAAGCATTGGCCTAATGTGACGGTACATGAGTAGGTATCTCAGTTAATGGTGGGGTAGTGTCAGTCGCACATCAGTAGTTTCTGCTTGAACCATACTTTCCAGTACACCAAGAAGTGAGGACTGTGGGGTATGGTGTGAAATCTGTAGCAAGCTACAATTTGTATAGCAGTTATGGCCACAGTTAGTTGCACTTGGATTACCTCTGATGCATTGTGCTAAACAACCAGCCTGGAGGTGTGTATATCCTTGGGAAATATGGACACACATCCGCCGTGGGTGTTCCGGTCCTGGTTACATGACTGAAAGGTGTGGTCTGAGTAATAGCCTGTTAGTGCAGGGGTGCTCTCAGGAGCCTAGAAGCAGGTCCCAGTCACTGCAGAGATATCAAAGTGATCCATTACAAGGAGTGCCTCGGATGAGTGTGTTTGAGATGAAGATGTCAAGCATTGAGTAGCATTACCCTCAGGCTTTGCTTGCCTGTTCCTGTTCTGGTGGTGAATATGTTATTTGGACCATGCCTAAAACAGGCACTATAGGAGCAGCAAGAGCCTTAGATGTTATCCATAATCCCATGGCAGACAGGTACAGGCCATCTGTGCCAAAGCATCGTGTTCTGTTGACCATGTCATTCAAAGCAGACAGATACTGGATACCCTTGGAATGACACCAGAAGCATAGCCAACTGTTGAAGTGAATAATTCAGTCCTTGTACTGCATTATCAGTCTGGACGAATGCCGAATGCTTCTCAGGGCTAGAGCGATACCTGCCTGGGCTACAAGATCGGAGCGCTATTCCATGTCTCTGTACATGTAGTCCAGGAAGTTACATCTCAGGGCATTCACACTAACATGGAGAATGACACAGTCATATTGTACCTGTTGAGGAGTGACATGAGTGCATAGGTTATGTTGTGGATCCTGTTACCCAACAGCCAGCTGAAAGTGACTATCACCTTGTGTAGCCTGCTGAGTTGGACATCAGTGTGACCGCCTATAGAGTCACCTATGACTAGTTTGTTGGGTACGTTATGTCGCCCTATTGGCTGTAGTTGATGGGCATACTGAGTCTGTGGGCTATAAGTAATTGGTGTTGTGTTGGGTGATGGGGGCTGCCTGCATTTCTGATTTGGAGTTCTCTGTTGCCTAGACAGAGTAGTAATGAGAGGCTCCGCAAATGTTGTAGTCTTACTATGTGTGGCCTGTGGTGGTGGAGATCTAGTGAGACTATGTGTTGAGTGTGGTGTGGTGCAAATGTTTAACATCCCCACATGATTGTCAGGTTCAGTCTGGGTTGGAGAGAGCTTTACCTCCAGCATGGCTACATATGTGCATCTCCCACAGGTTGTAGTGTTGTATGTTAGGAGGGGAGCATTGACTGTGTACATGAGACAATTTCTATATTGCCTCATGATGCCCATATTCATCATATAGACAGGCAATAACACTGGGAATTGACACTTGGACATGCCTGAATATTTAACTATTTCCCACTAGATATGTGAGGAAAGTGTGTACAACAGTTGTTTTACTCTAAGTAAGCGGGAAATGTAAGTACAAACAGTGTTTACCTGTAGGTAATGAGGAGGATTGAGTGCTACAGTAATTAGTAGCTCATGAAGTGCTTACATGTTCTGAACAAGGGCTGAGCATGAATAAGCAATACAGATAGGGTGTTGGATAACATAAACACACTGCCCCCCCCAACAGGTACACAATCACATATCCATGAATACTACAGAGCCCCTGTAACCATAACTATGATGGTACAAGCTGCACTCAGGCTGCATGTGACCTGTCCACATCCCTCGTTGTATTATACACATATGGCAAAACAGTTTGCTCTACACATGCACATCATGTAAAACATAGCTTCATGTCAGTCTGTGAAAACACTGAATGGTGCACACCAACAGTTATCACAACCCACAAAGTGGAGACACCACTCATAATGGGAGGCACTGCACTATTACCCTGCTGATTCTGGTCTGAAAGTCCATGAACCTTAATCAACATATATGTTGTTAGTAGTACAGATGTAGATGACAGTACGGATGATTTCACACTGCATATCATACCTGTGACAGGTCATAGGACATCATCACCCAAACTGTGTTCCACCTACACTCAGTATACTAGATGTACCTTTGTATGTCACAGGAGTGTTCTGCCAGTGGACTGTTGACAGAACCAACACTACAAAAGGTGTCTGAGTGATATGTGCATATCACACCAGTGGCAGCTACAGTAAAAAGGGTTAATTTGTTGTACTCCCCCTCGTAGCCACATACCACACAGACAAATGGGAGGCCTCTGCGTATGTAAGTATGTGAATGGCTGTGACCTAGGAGCAATAGCTGATTCAGTGTTGTGGACAACATACAGAATGGGCTTTGTGGGTGAGGTGTGTGACATATGTGCACAATCTGACAGCTGCATATTGCATTGTCACCGCTAGGTTAATAACCCTGTACCCATGAACTACCACCTAGGCAGCGGTCAACATAATGGACACTGTGTGTAAGGGATGCTGCTGTGAAGTTTATCTCCCTGAACTAGTGACATCACCAAGCCTATTAGGTAGTCATAGGAGGCAACTCTAGTCATGACAAGGTGCCTTCCATGAACATGGAGATCATTGTACAGCTATACTCATCACTCAAGTGACCAATATCGTATCACATATCACCTTTAAGGGGTATTGCCCATGTTTAGATGGGCAACACCAGCCTTCACAATCCTCATCTCCACTATGTAGCATGATGCTAACCCTGAATAAAGACATGTCCAACACTGTGATGTTGGACATGCTACATGTACATATCCTGATCTGAAATACATCCATCATGGACATCCACCTTCCTAGTACAAGGATTGCCACATGCTGGACAGATCCTTGTGCCATACTCGTTACATACTCCTGCCATACTATGCAACCCTGTCCAGCAAAGCTGCACATTTCACCTCTGTCAGACATGGTGTGATGACCGCATGGTAGATGTATCATTAACCGTCTGGATCAGTTATGTGGCACTGCTTCACTTGGCACCAGAAACATGGCTGTCATCTACAGCTAGAAAACCTTACATCCTACACTCGTACATGGCTCAGGGCATACACACTACTACATGACCTTGGCCGTACATGCTATAGTTGATAGCCATCCCTGCAAATACCATCCGGCTAGCCATTGTCCCATGTGTATCACATGTACAACACAGGCGATACCTGGCAGGATGTTGAACTGCTGTACAGTGCCGTGTAGATGTATATGGCAAAACACATGCATATAAAGGCTTCCATGTGCATGTCTGCATTGTCACAGGTCATGTCCATTAAGCCAGTGTATGTGTTGATATGTGACATATACACAGCATCAAGGTCAACAGCATTAATGTGGACACATCCAGGCATGTGCTGATAGGTAAGAACACCAGTACAGGCAAACAGACATGCCCACATCAAGACAGCATCCACATGAACTATGAGCAATGTAATCAGGTGACACACATATATGTTGATAATATCCAGTCCCCATTGGGTGTCACATGTGTGTGACATAAACATGTCAGTGTTGTCAGTGTCATGAAGATTTGCAAAGACAACTGTTAATATGTACTAAATGTAATACACATGTATGTGCAGCTGTATCTCTGTGCATCTCTGAGATACTGTGACCTGTCTCCATCATTATGTCTTCCAGATATGCCTCGAGCAAGGCTCCCAGCCTATACCCCCTTGCAGGATGAGGCCCTTATACCTTACCTCCAAGACAACTATGATGTCTTATTTAGCGATGTGCCACAGCATGTACAGCAGTGTGATGACCTGTGGCAGGAACTTCGTAGGAGGGTTAATGATGTGGGTGTCCATAACCGCACATACCAGTAGGTGCGCAGACACTGCATTGACCTAATCAGACATGCAAAACAGCATGCAAATGCAATCGCCAGGGAACAAGGTACAACAGGTGGTGGGCCACCAACCCAGCCCCTATTCACATGTATCGAGGAGCTACTGGTCAACCTGGGGACACTATCAGAACAGCATCCACAAACCCTAGCTGCCATCGTGGAGGTGGGTGTCTCTCAACCACCGAGCCTGGAGTTGCCTTGTAAGTCACTACTGCACATATAACTATTATATCCCATTTAGTCGCATGTGTCACTGTACAATATGTAATGTAACATCATATGCAAGGCATGTATACACACATACCGCATACTATAGTATGCTACTCTGTGTATGCATACATGTGCATACTCCATAGTATATCCTATTGTACTGGCAAATGTGTTAACATGCACATTGCACCCTGTAGCTGTCATACAGTCATGGATAATGATCATACTGCTGTGTCACCCCTATATAGGTACCTCTGGCATTCTGCAGAGACAGCAGGCTGTTGCAGGTGAGACAGTTATAAGTATCAGGCATGTTAATGCACAGATCTATTCACCATGTGGCCAGTTAACACATGTACACATAATGTATGGTCTGGTCATAATATACAGGTCACATCTTTAATCCATCACACTGGCTACCCATGTGCAATACTTACAAACTAAGTGAAACACCGACATGAAACCACAGAAACTGTCATTGCTAGATGTGTGGACAGCTGTGCATACAACAGTGGAGGTGTTGTTCAATGTAAGAATATGTATTATACATCAGAATAACACATGTGGGGTACACAAACAGTACTACACAGTGAGCTGGAGTATGGGCAGCCCACAGGATTCACCATTGTGGAATATGCCCCTGCAATGAGTGCACACATTGTGATGTGCCATCTGACATGTCCATGACATGTAGTGGTCCGGCTGTAACATTGTCTCACTATCCCATAAAACATACCCCACATACCAAACATAGAACCCTTTGTCTGCAAAACCCTGTGGACAGTGGAGTATCTGACATCTATGGGTGTATGTCATATGGGACAACACAGACATGTGAGATAGATGGACATCACAACCGTTTGGCCAACACATGTTCACACATGGCCATGGAGGATGGCCAGAGACATGTAGCAACACACAGTAGATGTGATGTGTTTGTGTGTACACCCTGTTGTACATTGGCTACACATGGTCCAACTATAGCCTTTGTTGAATGGTTATATTGCAGATGTGGAACACTGGACATCCTACAAGCCTGTGCACAGCTTGTGGAGGCATCACTTAATTCGACCACATAATATGTGTTGAACATCATGACTGTGTCACAGCATGACAGTAGTCACCTGTACAGCATCCACTTACATACACAGACAACCACATCAGGCCACAGATACAGTACATTTCCCTTGCTGCTGTTGGATATCACTGTCAGCCGTGCACCTTGTGTGTGTGGTACACAAATGTCATGTGGGACATGGTGTATTGACAAGCCTGCCATGTGTGGACATGGTTGCCTGGCAGCTAAGATATGTTAGCAGATGTGCAGGGGTGTCATCCGTATGTCCTTCGGTGACCTGTCACACATTACACATCATGGTTTAGTGTGTATACACCTCAGCGACGTAGGTCAGAATCCACAGTATACATGTATTGTGTATGCACACAGTCATGGCTATGCACTATGTGTGTAATCCACAGTGTATAGCAATAGAGATGCCTCATGATTCCATGCAATGACACTGTGTCTGTACTTAACACTGTATAGCAATATAGACGCCTCATAATACCCTTCAATGGTAATGCACATCTGCTAAAAGTGCATTTTATCTGTAGGGCATACAGACAACACTGCAATGTGACACCATTACACCACTGTACATGTGTCAGAACACCATTGTTTCAAACATGTATGCATGCCAATGCACCCATCAGCAGATTACATGTCATACTACATGTTAATGTCAAGGTCATATGCCTCACATCAGCCATGTGTACTGTTAACCTGTGCTGGTCCACATGGTGTAACACAGGGATGCATGCTTACTACCATGATTGTGTGAAATCCATGGCTTCTGCTATGACACATGCTTGCTGTTGTGTGCAACCCAGGGATATATGATAACTACCACTATTATTGGCTGAGCTGCATGCCGTCTGCGGTATCACATGCATGTTGCATGCCTTCTGTCAAATCACTTGCATGGTGTGTGTGTGTGTGTGTGTGTGTTTGTGTGTGTGTGCACGCGTGTGTGTCTGTATTGTAATGTAGAGTCTTTGTTTGCCTTCACAGGTGATGTAGGTGCATTACCCTCCTGTGGTCCATCTGATGTTAGTGTCCCCACAGACTCTAGCAGTGATGATGAACATATGCTTGAGGCACAGGTAGGGTTGTCAGGGGCTGAATCTGTGCCATTAGTTGCCATTCCACCTATATCCCCCTCATCCCCACACACAGTTCTCATGCCAACACATACCCCATCACCAGTGGCCATAGAGGAAGGACAGTTAGTATGTGGTAGCTTGGAACAGGAACGTGTGGTAGCTACAGAAGGTGTGTATTCACACCATGGTGTCAGTCAAATGACTGGAGATGTGCCACACAGGCATGTGGCCAGTGCTGCTCGTAGGAGTACCTCTGGCCGACATGCCCCTGCAGGACAGAGCGCAGCAGCTGGTGTTACCAGACACATGTTTCAGACTGTAATGGCGGCACAGGCACGTGCTGAATGGCAGAACAAAGAAGGGCCAAGGCTTCAGAGGGCTGCTATCCGTTCTTTAAATGACAACATCCAGGCATTGGGAAATGCTCAACAGCAGATTGCTGATGTTTTGTACAGATGATTGGTGACATGGTTGGAATCCTTGACCGTGGCATGACAATCCATGAGCATGAGCTGTCTGTGCTGGAACATCTGGTAGGAGTGAAGCGTACGGCACATGGACGTAGGCCAGCTACATCACCTGGTGCAGGTCTACGTGAACGAGCTACCTCACATGCCTGCTCCCATAGTGGCGGTAGCAGCAGCAGTGCAGCTGGTGCTGTGCTGTCCACACCAGGACACAGCAGGCCACGTGGACGTGGCCCTGGATGGTCCCAATGGGGACATGTTTCCAGTTGACATGTGTCATCAGACAGTACCCAATCTGTACCTCTGCCTGGTAGTGCCCGTGCCACCCCTGGCAGTTAAGGTCACTTGTCCATGGCCGGACACTGTGAGCTGTAAATCCTGATCTGTACAGTCTGGAGCTGTCAACAATACCCCTGTGTAGGCCAGACACATGGCAGAACTGTGTGCACACATACACGCACACACCAGAAACATCTGTAGGGCACCGCAACACTCACATGCATAACAACCACACATGGCCAATTAGATCACAGGCCCTAACCCACACACATGATGTCATCCACTGGTGTAGCCTAGGCCCCTGGCAAACATTATCACCCTGTGCATATGATGATGCCTGTGCCGCATCCCTGTCATCCACACCATTGGTGCAGGAACATGCTCATATGGTCTGATGCACAGGGTGAACAGAATAGGAAGATAAATGTAGATTACAATTGTTGTGTACTGTTAACACGCAGCAGACATACCATGTAGTACAGGTTTAGAATGCATTGTTTTCTGTTCACAGTATGTGTCTTGGTAACAACAATAACAGCATGTTGGTAATGATGTCCTGCTTCTCTCCTTCAGGTCTAATTGCATGTGCCATTGAGTACCAGTGTTTGCAGTTTCCCATGTGTAAATGTGGACTACTCACAGGCATGTGTGGCAATACCAGCATGCTATACATAGATTCAACCTCACTGTTAGAAAGGCTTTCATTCTAAAGATGTTTACACATCTACTGATCCAGGAGCATGTGAGCTGTGTACTAAGCTATGGTGGCTAGAGATGTGACATCCATACTGGGTGGCATCACAGGTACAGTTACATGGAGCGGGGAGTTTACATAGCAGTCTAGCTGATGACAAAGGTAGAGGCCAGTTGATAGCTTGAGGCCTCACTGTGTAGCAGTAATACACATTCACATTAAAGGATGAGAACACACACACACACACACACACACACACACACACACACACACACACACACACACACACACACACACACACAGGTATTTGCACACATGTATTCAGACACAGTAGCACGCCCACACTCACGGGGTCAATGACACTGTAACAGACACACACACTTGATAGTGTTGAGGTGAGGACCCCTGCCTATGTGGTAATCACCATTACAGTACTGTGCACCCACATGATGCAACACAGAGAATGAACATGTACAGGCAGTCAGTAATGCCTAAGATCTATGGCATCAACAGGGTAGTAGATTGCATCACCTGGATGGTAACATACATCCTCATTCCATGGACCAGACAGCCATACATACACACACACACACACACACACACACACACACACACACACACACACACTGTGGAGTCCACAATTGAATGCACCTATGTCATGCACATACAGATAGCTCACATGTGTGTGATACACACCCCACCCCTGCCTATGTCTTGCTTTCTACACTGCAGTATGTACAGATGTCTACAACAGTGTACAGGGGTGTGTAACAATTGGGATGTATCCCCCACCATACATGGCATATATGGACACACAAGCAAACACACATGGCAGTACTGTGAATCAAACACCTGCTATCTTATGATACATATGACAGACATGCAGCAGTATTGCCCGCATTACAATGTGTACCGATGCTTTCTTTGGCAATTGTGCTGATATATGCACATGGGAGGTCTTAAGTGTTACAGGTGTCAAGTGATTTACAGTCAGTGACACCCTGACTGCTGTGTAGGTTGTATGTCTTCCCCTTCAATTAACAGAAACATAGCTTAGTGTTTGCACATGTTATGGTAGGATGGCTTGTGACATACCTGTGAGCTGTCTTCAGCAAACATACATCTGCAAAGTTGGCCCAACACTTTATGTCCACACATCCATCCATACCTGATGTCCATCTTACCATACTGTTAGTATTTCACCATATACAGTTGGGAATGATGGGGCTGCATTGCAACTGCATGTTGTATTAAGACACAGATCACCTGCAAACATCAGCTACTGCACACACATGGTAGCTGAATGCACACCACTACATGTACATGTGTGCAGGTCCTACATTCCCGTCATTTAGCCATGTTTGTAGGCATTGCAATTGGTAGACGTGTGATTACATACATGACACATGGACTGTTGTATGATATGATAGTTGTCATGGGTAACCAGTACAGAGGGAATGTTAACTCAGTCAACATTGCTATCACATCTTATGTACTGTTAGCTTTCAACAGCCATGGACCTACCTTCCATGTGCATGTGTGTAATTGCTGTAGCCACCTGTCTGCATGAAGGACAGCAACAGCTATGCTATGTACATATGTGTTGTGTGTGTGTGGGGTATGTACATATCCACGGCAGATGCATGTATGTCATATGCAAACATGAGTGTGTTTACTGGTGTATAGCAACAGTCATCTGTTACAGCTGTATATGACCCAGGGCCCCTGTTATGTGTACAGCTGACCTGGTTATGAACAGTGGTATTATTGCATTGCATAACACATGATGCAAATGTGTCAGTACATGGGTAGTCTGCACAGTTGCTGTAGAGCTAGGTATAGTCTACTGGTTATGGGTCACATGGTGTTGTACTAATATATGTTTTGCCACATGTAGGGATGTATGTTGCTGTCCAAGGACATGTTGATGTCTGAAGGCTACATCCTAAAATGCGGCTTTTGACTCTGTGATCTGCACCTGACACATCTGTGATGGCTTTTGAGGGTGTACTGGTCAGTACATGTGAGTGGCCTTCATGTACGTGGGGACACCACCACCTGGAGGGGTCCGTAATGGTGTTATGGCCCACATGTCTGTATCTGAGGTATACGGTGGTAGTGCTATTGTGCACAACTGAGCCTTCAGCCAGGTGTTCCTCACTGCACAGATGTCAGTATTCCCCATTGTTGGATCTAGATTGGCAGCTGTGATTACAAACGCTACACATCTAGCACTGTTTAGCATACACATACAATACAGTTGTCCTCTAGGTGTCAGGGTGTTAACCTGGTCTCAGGACATTTGTCTATGAATGGCACTATATGGGCGAAGTAGCCACCCCTGGCAGGACATCACCACGGGTGATATTAGTGTGCCAGGTTTAGATTGGTACATCTAAGGTGACGGACAGCAGCAGACGTTGTGTAGAAGACCGGTGTCAGATATATGTATTGCAGCATTCATGCAAACAATGACAACTATCGACACACTGTGCCCTTCCGTGTTTAGAATCAGAGTGCATACAAAACAGCCCTTTGCTAATAAGTGTGTGAGCATGCCCAGTATGACGTTGTGTAGATGGACGCATAGTGCATTCCAAACGGACGTGTGCTACTAAGTGTGTGAGCATGCCCAGTGATACCTTGAATCGGTTATGTGCCTCTATGTGTATGGGCATGGCCATTGTAACCCTGTATAGTGATAGTGGTTGTCCAGGCAAAAGATGGCCATACCCCACTTCAGGATGGATTCCTACATTGAACACACTGGTTCACGGGTATGTACATCGTAACTGCCAGCATCCATGTCGATGTCCGCATTCTTAGAAGGTCATATTGACAGTCTTGAAAGGTGTAGTGTCTGTGGCACGTCTCGTATCTATGTAGTGTTGTAATAGTGGTCCGTAGATAGGCAGTTGTCCTGATCACACCACTGGCGTGTGTTTGTCTCCACCTGCTTGGGGACAGTAATATGCTTTTAGACTGCTCACACTCCATACAATCCCTATCGGCATCTTTTCCACTGCTGATGATGTCACCCACCTAGTAGTATGCCTCTGGGAGTGCTGTTTCCCAGTAATCTCGGTAGTGCATTCTGTAACTGAGTAATGCTGTAGTGTGATAATGTAGTTAGGTCTGTGTTCTAATCCCAGCCATGTCAATTATGTGTGTGTTTCCATCTGCCTGGGACAGATTAATGCTTTTAGACTGCTCATACTCCATAAATCCCTATCGGCGACTTTTCCATTGCTGATGATGTCACCCACCTAGAAGTATGCCTCTGGGAGTGCTGTGTTCCAGTAATCTCGGTAGCATGTTCTGTAACTGTGTAATGCTGTAGTGTGATAAGATAGTTAAGTCTGTGTTCTAATCCCAGCCATGCCGATTGTGTATGCTACCATCAGCCTGGGAACAGAATAATGCTTTTAGACTGCTCACACTCCGTACAATCCCTATCGGCATCTTTTCCATTGCTGATGATGTCACCCACCTAGAAGTATACCTCTGGGAGTGCTATATCCTAGTAATCTCGGTAGCACGTTTTGTAACAGCATAATGCTATGGTGTGCTAAGGTAATTAAGTCAGTGTTCTAATCCCAGCCATGCCAACTGTGTGTGTGTGTGTGTGTGTTTCCATCTGTCTGGGGGCAGAATAATGCTTTTAGACTGCTCACACTCCATACAATCCCTATTGGTGTCTTTTCCATTGCTGATGATGTCACCCACCTAGAAGTATGCCCCTGGGAGTCCTGTGTCCCACTAATCTCAATAGTGCATTCTGTAACTGTGTAATGCTATAGTGTGATAAGGTAGCTAGATTTGTGTTCTAATCCCAGCCATGCCAACTGTGTGTGTGTGTTTCCATCTGCCTGAGGACTGCTCACAATCCCTATCAGCATCTTTTCCATTGCTGATGATGTCACCCACCTAGAAGTATGCCTCTGGGAGTGCTGTGTCCCAGTAATCTCAGTAGCATGTTCTATAACTGCATAATGCTATAGTGTGATAAGGTAGCCCATGTCAGCTGTGTGTGTGTGTGTGTGTGTGTGTGTGTGTGTGTGTGTGTGTGTGTGTGTGTGTGTGTGTGTTTCCCTCTGCCTGGGGACAGAATAATGCTTTTAGACTGCTCGCACTCCATACAATCCCTATCAGCGTCTTTTCCATTGCTGATGATGTCACCCATCTAGAAGTATGCCTCTGGGAGTGCTGTGTCCCAATATTCTCGGTAGCATGTTCTGTAACTACATAATGATGTAGTGTGATAAAATAAACAGGTGGGTGTTCTATTACAAGGCATAACAGGTGTGTGGGTTTGGCAGTCATATCCTATGTGTTGGTATCTGTGAGTGGCTAGCTCCAGGATGTGTTGAGCGTGTTTTGTTGTTTTCCTATATTGTGTTCATAAATGTCACAATCGCCTAAGAGACTGGGTTGGCAATACATACACATACATTCACCAATAGGTCTGGTGAGTAAATGTCATCAGCCCTAATCTTACCCTTAATACAGTCTGACTCATGTGATGCAATGAAACACACTTGCCTTGATAGTAACATCAGTACATAATGCAGGAGGCGCATGTGGTTTTCTTTTCATTCTTGTCTAATGCTTTGGTATCACGTGGTCTGCTGTTGTGATATATATTCTATATCTACGTATGTGTGTGTGTATTTGTAAATGTGTGTGTGTGTGTGTGTGTGTGTGTGTGTGTGTGTGTGTGTGTGTGTATATATATATATATATATATATATATATGTAGACATTAGCACACATAAATCTGCATGATGGAATACATGTCCTATACTGTTGAATGCCTGTGTGCTGGATGATCTGTATGTGATCACCTCAGATGTAAGTATATCTGCCATGGCTTAGTGGTAAAGCACATCATCTGTGGTGAGCAGGGTCCCGGGCTTGAGGCATGTAGAGACCGGTTATTTTGTTGCTGGGAAGAACAAGGGACATCGAATATGGTGATAATAAGGCACTTTTAACCAGTTGTGTGCAGATCTGCATGACAGTAAGCAGTGGTTATTATTCTGGAGGCTCAGCATGGGTCATGTAACTATGCATTAGAAGACAATACTATGCAAACGAGGTGGAAAATATTGAATCCCGTTTATCCCCAGGGTGTGATGCAGATCCCAAGAGTGTATGTGTATAGATAGCCGGGTGCAGGACTCGAATATAGGTGAAAGCATGGGGGGGTGTCAGGCATACTGTATGTACATTGGAGCCCTGTGTCTTGGGATTGCTCCTGGCTTAGCTTGCCTAAGCTAGGGGTGTGTCTATACCTGCCTAGTGCAAATGGGAGGGACAACAGCAGTAGGAGAGTAGTCAAGGTAAACAAGCTGTGCAAACAGGTGATAATTAGCACAATCAGCAGATTACAGGCCCAGCCCAGCCCAGAACACTATGATAAAGTGAGCAAGCACCATACACACAGGTTTTTTCCACACTCTACACCACCGGTGTACACATGCAGGGAAATTTTACGAAACAATCCAACAAAATGAGAAGGGCTGCAGCAGGCAACATAGACCAACATGTGCAGGAGGCTGAGGGTGGTGAGGATGTGAATGCTGCTGAACAACCCTCAGTGAGGAGACAGAGAAGACCTTACAGACCCAGGGTAACCTACCAGGGGCTACATAAGCTGGAGAGAGTGGAGTGCTATGGGGTGGACAGAGACCTCCTACAGCAGATTGTTGAGCTGTGCCAGCCACACCTGACACATCGAACAGGCCGAGGGAAACCCATCCCAGTGGATACCAAGGTATGTGTAGGCTTAAGTATACTAGCCACAGATACGTCACAAAATACAACTGGGGATATCATGGGGATCTCACAGGCATCTGCATCCAGAGTATTCCACCAGTTCCTAGATGCCATGTCACCACATGCCAGTGAGCACGTACATTTCATCAACACACGTGAGGTGTTGGCCAGCAGTATGAGTCTCTTCCACCAAATGGCAGACTACCCTGGGATAGTGGGTGCTATAGCCTGCACGCACATATGCATCAACGCACCACCTGGTGAGCGGAGTACGGCCTACATTAACCGCAGGGGCATCCCCTCCATCAACTGCCAGGTCATATGCGATGCCCAGGGCATTATACTGAATGTGTGTGCTGGCTGCCCTGGAAGCTATGGCAATTTTGATATATGGCATCTGATGCAGCTGTATCACACCTAGTGGGGAATGCTGGGTACCTACTGGAGCCATGGCTGATGACACCCATTAGAAATGCACACACACCTGAACAAGTACGCCATAATGAGGCACACGCACAGGCAAGACATATAATTGAGCATGTGTTTGGGATGCTCAGGTCATGGTTCCAGTGTCTGGACACATCCGGTGGAGCCTTGCAGTATTCACCAGCTACATGCACCCAAATTGTTATGGTATGTGCTATGCAACACAATATGATCCTGCGGAAACAGTTGCAGCAGGAACAGCATGGGGCAGGGCCACACAGCCCCCCACCAATGCCTAGGCCTGTACAGACACAGAGTGACTCAGAGGAGGAACAACCTGAGCCGGACCCAGTAGGTGAAAGGAGGCATGCCCAGTATGACCTGGCCTTGGCAAAGAGGCAATGCATAGCATATGCACTGACACAGTAGGTACCCAGGGAATGTCACCCTCTCTGACTCGCACAGACAGTAAAAGGTATGCCAAACATGACACTACCTGTGCTCAGCCATGTATAGGAAGTGCACTGTGTGCATCCAACATAGGCAGCCCTCCAGCACCATCCTCAGGTCTGGCACACCCTCAAGGTAAGTCAATCAACCTACCAATTGGTAGTTGTATTAGAATGTGTTTTTACCTGTAGCTTTGGTATGGATGTGATCATGCAAGGGAATGTGGTGGCTGAATGTTAGGGCAGTGGACAGTACACATCCATAGTGGCACCATGACATCTGTAGCACATACCGGGGTCACAATAGTAGCCAGTAGTACACAGGGTGTCCTAACCCACTGTGGGTTATGGGCTGAACATCATGTATTTCCATACAGCCCACACATGTCTCAACCAGCTGGACAGGTGTAGACCAACACAGACAAATGCTGTACAATGGCCTCTGAATGTGCCCAATGGATGAGCCCCCCCCACAGACACTCACAGACAGACTACAGCAGGCCAGGTAGTTGGATGTAGGCTGTGAAGGCTAGGATGGCTGAAACCAATATGTTGGTAATTAAAACTAGGATCTGCAGTACACTGGTATGCCTCTAGCCAGCACATTAGGTAGGTCCACACACTGAAATGGAGTAACTGACATACCAGTACAGTAGTAGCAAAAGTGTACAGTTGTCAGCTGTGCCCCCCCTTCCAACGTACACATGTAACAGTCATGTGCGCCCCCCCCAGTGCTGTGTAGGACTGTGGATACAGTTGGATGTCCCCCCATGCTGTGCAGAAATGTAGCAACAGTCAATGCCACATGACCAATGGATACACTGCAGACACAGCATGCCGCCTGTCAGTGTACAACACAGGGGTCGGCACCACAGTACTGACTACCTGGACATGTAACACATGCGATCCAGTTGTCCATACTGGGCAAGCTCAGACACATGAAGGTATGATGGTAATGTCAGTCAATGACATGTGCAACAGTCATACTGGGCATGCTCACACTCTTAAACACAAGACAGCCAGGTCTGCAAACACCAGTGGTCCGGACATATCTGCCGGTACATTGCTATACTGTTGGATGACTGTGCTGTATGGTATGTGTGTGGTACTGTCTATTGTCTGTATATTTGCCATGGTGTATTGGTAATTCAGATTGGCTGTGTGTGCAGGGTGTTGCTACCAACACTTGCAAAGGACGGTTCTTTGTTTGCGGCCAGAACAAGGCCATTGTATATGGAGTGAGTAAGGCACATTGCAGCAGTTGGGAGCGGTTGTGTGTGGGTTTGCGTGGTGTTAAGCACTGCTGACCTCTGGTTACAGCTTCTTATACTTGTTTAGTCTCCACATTTCTTTAACAGTGCAATACACGCATACTGGTAGCCAAACACGCTTACACCCGCTCACTCTCTCACTTGCACATGCACCGATATTGGTGCTTGCATTTGTCACTCACGCTGGGTGGGCATGATCCCTTGTGATGCTTATTACATCGGACTACATGATTACAGTATCGGGTATGGCTGACCATTAGGCGATGGCATGGCATTTGACTGTACGGAATTGGCGGCCTGTCCAGTGAGTTAATCATATTATATGCGTGTTCCTCATACAATCTGCTCCCATCTGGCTGATACATGGGAATCAATACTCTGCAATACAGACAAGTAAATGTGTTTTGGGAACCACATCCATCTGCCGGGTCATGCTGCCGCATACCTATTGTAGGTTTTCCGCCTTTTAAATTGGCCGAAGTGAGACTTTAGGATTAACACCTGTCCCACTTTGCGTGGGACAGTCCCTCATTAGGCGTATGTGCCATGCAGGAATAATCTAGGCATAGCAAATGTCCTGATGACAGGACAATATTATATTCATGTTTCTCTAATAGTTGCATGTAACAGTTATTGTATAAATGACACTTCTATATGTTATGTGAAGTAGCATAAGCAACTTGACTGCTGCTAGACTAAGCTTTGATTTGTGCTAATATGTATATTTCTATACTATGCACGGCTGTAGGTATGTTCTGACCTGGTATGTCTGACATTTCTAAGGAGCAGGTCCCACTTTGGCCATTTGGAAAGGTGGCAGCCCTATTGGACCTATATGTAGAGATGTCAGATTTGGCAAGGCAACACATACCCACAGCCAGTAGAAAATTGACTACTTCACCGGTTTGCATAAGTAAAGGTTATTCTTGTAGCATTATAGTTGCTAATACTGTTTGCTATAACATCTAGGTATTTCAGATATAACAAAATCATTTTATGCAACCCCTACAGACAATATATGGATTCTTTTATCCGAAATCACAGGCCATGTGCCATAATAACATTCATTTTGCAGGACACAACTGCCCAGAGGGGAGTGTCACTCACAAAGCGAACAGGTGGTAACCCCAGACTATTATGCTATGATCTATCTAAGATAGTCGGCGGAATATGCGTATTCCGTCACTACCAGACCTCACATACAAATGGGGGAGAATGAACACTGTATCAGGGAAACTGCATAACACCCTCAGGGACACATTTAGGTTATTGGTTCTATTAACCTGACACATTGACAGTTACAGGGCATATGTAGTCATTCACATTTGTCGAGGTACATGCTTTTTATGACTCATACATGTTGTCATTAGTCATTACGTGTATTCCGCCACCTGTCCACCTAATATCACTAGTTCTGGAAGTGTTTAGTTAGGACTGGATAAGATTCTGATTCGTAATCATGGACATCCATGATAATCGGGTACAGGGCACTGATATAGTCCCTATGTGTTCCCCCAATGGTTTACAGACTATCCAGTAGATGTGCTATGCCCACATAGGAATATTAATTACTTCCACAGGGTGGGCCTAATACATTTCTGCCAACCAGCACCTGCACACTTAGGCCCATTATTGCATACCCATGATTCACCTACCTGACACCCATCTATAGCACTTATGACTCATACTTACTGTGAACGCAGCTGGGGTATGAACACACCCCTACACACTGCACACTCTTCCTGTCTCGGGACACATGTCGTACATTTTGTCAAACCATTTGTTATCAGACTTGCACAACCTACTGTTCCATGTACAAATCCATCCTGGTTGCTTCAACCATTACTGGTTCGCCTACAAGGCAAATTTTTCGTGTCCTGCGCAAGGGACACCGTGATCCATGTTTAAAGAGTAGACCTTTCAGATCTCTCCCACTGGTACTTTCCTGCCGGTGGTCTGGAAAGCAGCGGCGTATTTACCTTTATTGCATGTCTGTATGTCACACCGGCTTAGCTGGGGGGTGTGGGAGGTAGACATTAGTTGATTGGACCTCCCACTAACATATGCTTGGACTGAGCATATGTTACCCGTAATTGCTGTACTGTAACCTAGGTATATGCATGTGTATATCTACAGTAACATATATATATAATATTATATATATTTTTTTGTGTGTGTATGTATATAAATATATATATATATATATATATATATATATATATATATATATATATATATAAATATATATATATATATATATCTATAGTCAGTCATTACGTGTATTCCGCCACCTGTTGACCTAATATCACTAGGTCTGGAAGGGTTTAGTTAGGACTGTGTTAGATTCTGATTCGTAATGATGGACATCCATGATAATCGGGTACAGGGCACTGATATAATCCCTATGTGTTCCCCATATGGTTTACGGACTG
>NC_056729.1:977179077-977186577 GCF_019279795.1 Protopterus annectens
TATTACTCTTAATTATTGTCATTATTCATTCAAGTGTCATTCAACACCTTTCCTCTGAAGGTCACTTGTTTTAGGAGGGATTAAGAGGCTGGCCAGTTATTGTGTGAATGCTCTGACCATTGGTAGGGTTGCCACATTTTCATATGTCCAGGATGGGATATATTCAGGACACACCAGATTTTTCAGGCCAACACATACCCACGGTCAGTACAGGGTTTAGAACTTTAATTATTTTCCTAGATGAGAGCTTATTCTTGTAGCAGTTTTGTTGCTTATTCTGTTTCTTGTAAGATTTACATATTTTACATACAGAAATAACTGTTTTAGGCAACTATTACATGAAATATGGTACATAGTTATTTTCTACAATCACAGGACATTTGCCATTGTATCATTCTTGGTCAGGACACACATACCCAAACAGGGACTGTCCCTCACAAAGTGGGACAGGAGGTACCCTGCTTACGTCAGTGCCTTAATCACCCTATATCCAACTGCCACTATGCAAATGTGTAAAGTATATTTTCTCGATAATTCATGTTTGGAGCCATGCATCACGGTCAGGTGTTTGATCCTGGGTAGTAGGTTCTGCATGATCGGCTGGAGGCTGAGCAGTCTTGTGAACCACTACTGCACATACAACTTGTGTCCAGATGTCTACAGGATTGGACATTGTGTCGTGATACCAAGTCTGATGTTTACACAGGATACTTATCCCATGAGGGATATCCAAAAATTGAACAAGCCAATAACCTTCGATTTTTTTTGGATTTACAAAAATGTGATAGGGTTTTACATGCAAGTGATACATAGTTTGCAATCCTGACACTGCCTAGGGTGACACTACCAAGCTAGCAGCCCGAGATTTGGTGGGCGTTCAGGAATGGGGGCGGGGAGTTGTGTGCTGTAGAGTGGATGATGAGTATTCAATTATGCATCCAGGTGTGTTGTAGTTGGATGGCTCAGTTCCGTCCAGACCATTATGTGAGTATGTTCCAGTGACGTTTCTGTACATGTGTATTGCACATTTTAATATTCATATGTTTGTGGGATTGTGTTCTACAGTATGGCCTGTCAGGTTGTATTGCGGATGTGTATGTTTGTTCTTTGTGTTTCTTTCTGATTCACCCCTGCTCCCTCATACACCACCAGTTCACCTATTGTGCATCCAACACAGTCACCCCTTGGCGAATTATTACATTACCCGTCCCCCCCCACCCCCATATTCCACACACGCCATCCATCCCTTCTCTGGGGAATGGCCCATGGCACGGTCAAGGGAACACATTGCATACACTACATATGTCTGGCACCTGTATGGTTGTGAGGACTACCCTAGCATTTTTCACCTTCCACGTGCTGTACATTGTGCACATAGGTACACGCAAATACTTATCTTTCATGACATAGTAGGTAGACCCGGGTAATACCCGTTCATCTTTGGCCCATCTTGACAAGGACGCTTTGGACTGCAAATGGGCAGATTTTGGGCGATTGTTCTATCCATTGGTAGGGTTGCCACCTTTTCATATGGTCAGGATGGGATATATATTCGGGTCACACATCAGATTTTACAGGCCAACACATACCCATGGTCAGTACAATGGATAGTACTTTTGTTTTAAGCCTAAATGTAAGCTTATTGTTGTAGCAGTTTAGATGCTTCTTCTGTTTTGTTTACTTGCTTATTCTATTTCTTGTAACATGTAGGTATGTTACATACAGAAATAACTATTGTATGTGACTATTACATGAGATGTGGGACATAATTATGTCATACGGTCACAGGATATTTTACATTTATAATGGTTTTGGTATGGACACAACTGCCCAGATGGGTACTGCCCCTCACAATGTGGGACAGGTGGTAACCCTGACCATTGGGCTAGACTTAACTATTGTCAGCGGGCTAACATGATGCGTTTTGCTTCCACTTGGTATAACTATCAACACTGCATTAGAATACAGGCACAGGGTTTTAAATGTCATTTGTTTGAGGGATGGTGACTCAATATTCGGCTACGTGCATTTGTGTTTGCTTCTTATTTTTGTGTTTGCAAGAACTGTCTTGCATGCTTTGCATATGTTTCAGTATCCACAGACACTGACAGGTGTGATTACTATTGCAGGCAGGCTATAATATTCAGCATTTTAGGTTGCACGTAAAGAGCCGACATGTCCAGATCTATTTCATTATTTAATAACATATTGTCTAATAAAGAATACACTTGCCTGTATTTAATGTTTATTTCACTCAAAGAAACCACCTGATATTCATTTTCATTATTCAGCAGTTTGCAAAGCAATATAGTAGTCATCAACATTCATAATGACCAGCCCACCCCCTTTGATAGCTTTTATAAAGCGTAAACCTTTGTCATTACATAATTCTTTTAAAGCCATGCACTCTGAATAAGTTAAATTATAATATGATTTGACATTTTTTTAATTTAACAAGTCTCTGATGTCTCTTTCACAAAACGCTTCAAAATTCCTCAAAGTAAAATGCAATGCAGGGTTAAAAGTACAAGACCTTCGTAAACCATAATTCATAGTCACATCCTTAAGTATAAATGCCAGGTTTAGCTTCCTTATATACATTTTTAACTGCAAAAGTGTATATGTTAAATTTGATCTATGACTAGGAATGAAACCAAAACCTAGTGCAAGGACTGTAAGATGGGGCCTGTTCAGTTCAAAACTGCTCAAATTAAATATTTTAGATTCTCTTACTGGCGTAAAATCTATTTTAGTTTTACCTTGTTGCGATTTCGATTCTGACTGGAGACATCTAATGCTTGCTGCCTGCTGCTTTCACTACTAAGTTTTTTGGCTTCTCATTGGTTTCAGAAGTTTCTACTATACTATTAGAAGCATTGGAAACTTTATTTATTAAATGGGGATAATCTGTTTCATAGGGTGTGTTGTCATAATGAACCTCTGCTTGTACTTTCACGCGTCTGGTCTCTCATTGTACTGCACTGTGGTTTCCGCCCCTATTTGTAAATGTAAGCTCAGTCCAGCTTTCTGATGGATTAATCTGATTGCCCACATTAGTTGAATATTTAAGGGGCTCACGGAAAGGTTCTTTATGATTACCAAATCTTTTATTTTGTGTTAACGTATCAGAACATGTAGATAACCATGTATACGCCATATTAGTTTGATAGGTTACATGATCGTATTACATTTTCTTTAATTTTCAATTAATAATATTTTTTTTCAAAACGATCCACTCCTGTGAGCATGCGACTATATGGATGTCTAGTTTCAGAATTCACAAGATATTGTTATATTTCAGTATCCCATCCTTCTAATTGCACTTTTAACTCCACTGACAGTTCATTGTTCCTTTTGACAATTAATTTCAGGAACACTAAGCCCACATTGTTTAAAAATTGGACTTGTTCCTTAAAAAATAAATCATCACTGCTGACTCTGTAAGGAACTTAAAAACACATAAGCCCTTTGGCACAATATGAGTTTTAATGCACCTGTCAAAGTACTGGTTTTCCAGGGTGATGGCACACTATTTTTAAGACACCTTTCCATTTTATTTAAGGCATCATCCACATCAATATCAGCACAATTGTCATCTTCAAAAATTACCATTAACCATAAATGGATTGTAATTAGTATTTAATGTTGAATTTACATCCTTGTAAGTCACTTTAAAATAATCAACATTAATATTACTGTGACTAATAGGAAATGTCTCACCATCTCAGTTTCTTCAATGGAATCACTAGAGAGGTCAGAATAACTTTTCTTAACCTCTCCATTAGCATGTGTTTGATTTAACAAACTTAATAATTTCTTTTGAGTGTCCTGAACTGAAGTCAATAATTGTAGCAAAATGCTCTCCTGGGAACCAGGTACAGGATGCACAGACATATCCATTAATAGGTCTTCTGAGGAACCAGCCATCAGTTAAAAACAAAAAACGAAGAATACTAAATTACCACAAGGGCTGAGTGAACAACCAAAAACTACAAAAAGAAAATTCATTGAAGACCACAGAAGATCAACTGGTTTTAGCATAGTGTATTTAATATCTGCTTTTGTATCCAACTTCATCAGAAAAAACACAAAAATTGTACATCCCATTTAAATATACACTCACAGGTCATTAAAACGGTCACATGATCTATAAAACTATAAAACAATTAACCTAACCATATTAACCCTTTAGTTAACAATGTGGGAGTGTTTGTTTGTAATTTGACTGACTCAAGTAGGCCCAAATAAGCAGCATGGATATCTTGGTTCATTGAAGGGGGCCTATAGCTAATGATGACTTGAAAGAGGGTCTTATCTACAGTTAGTTGAACTTGGAGTAACCCCAAGGGGTTTTCCTGTCTAACCAGTCTAGAGGTGTATTTATCTTTGATGAAGATAGATACTCCTCCTCCTTTGGCTCTCACATCATTTTGCGGTCTGAAAGTCTGAAAGGTATTGTAGCCTTGCAAGGCCAAGGTACTCTCTGCAGCCCTGAACCAAGTTTATGTGACTGCACAGATGTCAACATCCTCCAAGGAAAGGAATGCTTCCAGATAGTGCAGTTTCTGATTTAAACTCCTAGTGTTTAGCAGCGTAACCTTTAATTTATTTGTGGGTGATATTTTCATGTTGAAAATTTTGTTCTTGAAACCTTGCCTAAAAAAGGCACTATAGGGGAGGCAAATGCCTTAGCCAGTAACCAAAAGATTTCTAGGTGACAGGTGAAGACCATCTCTGGCAAAGCATGGCCCATCAACCATGTCATCCCAGGCTAACAGGAACTGGAACTTCTTAGAATGACACCAGAAAGTAAGTTAATTGTTGAAGTCAGTCTTGCTGTGAAGTGACAGCTTTACCTGCTGTGCCAATGTGCCACCTAAATTAAACATTATAAGAAATAAAAATAGTACAATAAGTTACAGATACACAGATAATTCCACCACATTGGGCAACATGTTATAGCTCTGGTACAAGAAAAAGGTATGAATTATAATACCCTTCAAAGTTGTACAAGATTCAGTTGTATTTAATTTCATGTTCATGGCTTCTTAAACAAATTTTTATATATTTAACATTTGTTAACCGGGAAAGTATGACTTGGAACGGAGCCAATTTTTAGCAGAGGCCTGAGGAGAAATGCACCAGATGCATGTCTTTGTAATGTGGGAAGAAACCAGAGCACCTGCAGGAAACCCACATGAATGCAGGGAGGACATGCAGACTCCACACAGAAGGCACCCCAGCTGAGAATCGAACCAAAGAACCTCTTGTTGTCAGGTGACAATGCTACTGTTGCTCCACTGCACCTTCAGCTTTTAGTATAAACACAATTGTATTTTTGGATAACAACATAAGAATGGAACCTGTTTTTCCTTCATGCAGTCCCCTGTAATTTATATGCATTTAGTTATTATATATTTGTAGGTTCTTCTTATTCCAGTTTGCTCTTGTAATCTCTTTTTCTGGGGCAGAAGAACAGATATATGAATTATGAAATAAGGACCTGAGAAGTATTAGGGCTTTTCTTCTTCCTAAACTGTTACTACAGCATCTTCATACTTACTACATCTGTTCCTTTGATTGCACACTTTTCAAAATGACCCTCTGAAATCAGAAGGAATAGCCAATGCAATAAAGATCCATTGTTTATATAATTTCTTAGTGCACTATTTGAATGTACACATGGTAATGTGGACCACAGATATGTAAACCATTACTTTGACAGACAAGGTGTGCCAAGCCATTATCTATACATATGCCTGTCATTTATACAAATTTTAAATTATTTTAGTGTTTTATTGTTGTTCACCACAGTTGTGGATGTTTATTTTTTTCTTATGATTACAAATACTTTTTTCTATTTTTAACCACATTAAGGGTTGTTCCTGCATATAGGACATTAAATCAGTAAGAGATCATTAAGGTCAGAACTTTTAAACTGAATCATTAAAAAATGATGGCATGCAAATCCAGAAATAGTTTTTGTGGTTTCCATTTATGTTTTCTGGCACATTTAATTCATAATTGAAGTGTATCAATTTTCCTGAAAACTGACTGTGGATAGCTTGGAACGTTTAGTTATTACTGCCATCTATGATGGTAGCCATATTTCCTAAGAGACAGTTTCAAAGGAAAAAAATGAAAATGCTGTTGAAAAATGTGCAAAGAAGTAAGAACAGGAATCCAGCTCTTGATTAGTGTTGATGTTAATTAATTTCTTCTTAAGAGTTAAAATATTTCCATACTGGAGTACAACTGTCACTGCCCCGGCTTTGAAAATTATTAGAATATTTATATAAAAGATATCTTAACTGAAATATTTCAAAGAAAAGAAACAGTAAATTGTGGAATACAAAAAAACACATAAGAATATACTATGATATTAAAGGCCGTGTAAACTTTTAATTTTCTTCACTCTATGCTGCGGAGTAATAAAAGTAGAAAAGGCTTGAGACTGTTAATTTCACAAACAAGTTATGGCAGATCCAAAAATCTCTTTCACATATCGTATTTGCCCTAAAATCCCTATGTTAAGATGAGAACTGAGGTTAAATGAAGTACTGATGACACTGTCTTTCAGGTGTTCTGCTGTGTGCTTCTGTATTACCATATATGTTCACAGTGGCCTTCATTTCACTAGAGTAAGCACCTGAGAAAAATAAATCAAGAAGTATGTGTGTGTATATATTCTGTATGTCAACTACTACAGTATATGCATTGTGCAAATGTTTGGAAACAAGTCATTATGCCAGCGTTTAATCTGTTGTGAAACAACATATCATACTTAGGACTTGTATGACCTTGTTGATATTACAGTCCGTGAAGAATTCCTCGGCAGACAACTAAATGAGTCAGACTTTATGATGTGTTGCCGATGGGACAGTAGGCAAAAAGTCTACAAAACTCATCAATTATTGAAGAATGAAAATTCAACTATTTAACATAAAACACCAGTTTGACCTCTAATGAGTTAGCCCTGTGAAGTTTTATAAATACAGAAACATTATGCAAAATCAGAATGTCCAGACAACAAGATGACGATACTTAAAACATCTAACAAAGCTAAAACTAAATCTTACAGTTGTGTAGCCTAATATAGTTCACTGTGTTTTATTTCTTCAGTCAGTTTTCATGATGTAACCTTGCCTGAATCACTTGTGGATGCTTGATTTCTGATTTTTGTCTGCCATTTGTTTCTGATCAGTATGTGCAATTTATGGGTTATTTTAAAGCAAAATAGTGCAATAAATAACTCTTAAAAATCTTGAAATCTATAGTTCTTTATTCATTTTTATTTT
Organism: Protopterus annectens; assembly: GCF_019279795.1. Classification (NCBI taxonomy): domain Eukaryota; kingdom Metazoa; phylum Chordata; order Ceratodontiformes; family Protopteridae; genus Protopterus; species Protopterus annectens. Next base: position 977,186,376 of record NC_056729.1, read on the forward strand.
ATTGATTTATCCTTTGTTGACTCGATTAGTCACACTAGGCTAGCAACCTCTTTTTAGGAGAAGTGGTATTTATAATACTATAGGAAATTTGGCCAGGGCATCAGCAAAATTTCCCTGCTCTTTTTAACAGGTGCTATGAGATCTTTTACATTTACTTGAGCTACCACCATTGCAGGCACATGTTGCCGAGGTCTATCTTCTC